>NC_136069.1:264088135-264361343 GCF_964261635.1 Lissotriton helveticus
ACAAAAAGTGACTCACCTGCGGCGCATGGGACTTGTAAGTAAGCCCCTAAGGATGTATCTCTGTACAATACCCGTAAAGTGAGACAAACAGTGTGAGGATTGCCGGGTAGTTTTCAAATGTGCGATATTTTGTTGTGCATTCCAAGTGTAGCATTTCATTGAGGGGGGAATTGAACGCCAAACAGTAGAGAGCATGAGGTGAGAGGAATATATTCCTCCTTTGACGCAAAAGCCAGCCCATGTATATTTTTAAAGAATTCGTAAAAAAATAACTTTGCAGACTGCTAAATTATGAAGATAGACCTAAAGATGAGCAAAAGTTTAAATCTACTGGTGGTAATAATCACTGACATTAAAGGTTCGGTTTAAGAATCTAACAAATTAATTAGGGGTTGCTGAAATAAAAGTTTACCAAACATATGTCAACCGATTGAGAACAATAACTTTACAGAACCCTGCTAAAATACCAAAATCAGGGCAAGCCGATTGCATCATGTTTGCTGCCTGTCTTATATTGATTAGTGCAAAGTAATTTCGCTTCCATACATATTACAATAAGAATTTTACACCATGGAATAAATAGCCGAACCGGATTTTGAAACCATTGTTCAAGCATGCTTTACCAAGAAATTGTTCTAAATTATTTTAAAAAGGAATAGTAATCCACAAAAAGCACTTTTTGAAATAAAAAAGGGTTAAGTGAATTTGCCCTGTTGTTGCCATTTATATCATAAAAATTCAAACAAAACTGATTTTGGCGTGATCGTAGTCTCATCTCTCACATCTTAAAATTTGAAAAACAGTTTTTTTATTTATTTATGGTCAAAGATAGCAGAAATAGTTAACATTAGTTTGGGCTGCATTTACCACGATGCAACGCTATTTGCTCCATTCTCTACTACACAGGCAATTAAAAAATGTGCAAGGGTTCTACAAAATGGTCCCATTACTGCCCTTTGATAAAGACTCCACATAAGGGGTTGGACAATTGTGATGGGGCATATATTTCAGCAGCATTTGTTGATATTAATTCCCAGTACACATTATTCTTACTGTTGTTCAAATAAACAAGTGCTGTTGGAGGCCTGCATTTTGTAATATAGCTTTTCTGTGCAGAGATCTCCTCCACAGTGGCACCATTTTGGAATGCTTACTACAGAATAAGAGGGTTTAGAGGAAATCTATGAGGGGTTAGTGAGTGAAGAATTTGCCCATTGGTATTAATAAGCTACACTTTTAAAGTTAATACAGGCCTAAAGGCAACCAAACACTAGTAAATGTGTTCCAGCTCAGCCTCTGAGTACGTCAACCACCTCACATGGCCACTCACAGATACTGTGGAGGGAGGTACTTAAAATACATTGAACATATTACATACAAACAAAAATATTAGGGTATTTTTTAATTACTTTTCTATGATTATTATTTGCCAATTAAATGTACATATTTTAAGTAAGTAATTGTTTGATACACATTTCATTTGAAGGAGGGTGGAAGTACACTGCCTCAATTAGCCACAGTGCATCATGGTGAATGCAGTGCATGATAACACTTACTGGAGTAGCAATCTTTAATTGTTGACCCTTGTTGGTGCAGCCTGTGCTGTGTAACACTCTATTTGTGTTTCTGGATTCATTCCTTCATCAGTAGAGAGCAGCAAGTTATTTTGGGGGTGCTGGAAATGCCGTCCAAAGTTTTCTCAGGTCTCTGGTCTCTGTGCCATCACTGGAGGCAGGTGCATCAACACAAGCCATTAGGTCAGGAGCTCAAGGGAGACTTTTCAAACAGAAGCTCGGTGGGAGCGCACTTCCTCACATTCCAACATTCAATTTGCCCGAATGCATCATGGTAAATTTAGTGATGATCACACTTACCTATTTAATTTAATTATCTTATGTGTGTATATATTTGATAATTTCTGCTATCCCATATATTGAAAAATCGAGTATATTTTATTTGTGATACCTACAGGTGGTATATAGAAGGAAATAGATCACTCGAGTGAAGCTACCTTCTTTCATAATCATACATTGAATAAATTAGTCACCAACTAGTTGACACATTGTTTTATCATAATTTATTTTTTATTACTGTATTTTCCCCACTTTTATTTTTATTTCTATTAAAAGCTTGACGTCATGTTGAGATATACCTTTCAATCAATTTTTGTTACTTGCTAGTATTGTATATCTACTGAATACAGTGCGACATTAACCAAAGGTTAGGATTTCGATTAATACATGAAAAATGCATAAGCAATTAACTTTGAAGTTTTAATCACTTTATTTATATTGTGTATTTTTGCCATATGATCACCTTGAGAAATTCCATGTGTACCTACGGAGTGCTTGCTCTAATGTATCCTGTATTTGTCCTCTGATAGAGACTGAGTCCCATCAAGTTGCCTTAACCACTATGATCTCTGTACACAATGGCTAACGATTACCCTCAGTTTAGCCCAGTATTAGGGAAATGTTAGCCTGCAACTTGACAAAAGAAAGGATTTATGGCTTTGGGTGTTAATATGTGTGTGCATAATGTGGGCATAAAAGGAAGGCACCAGCAATGGGACCTTCATATTGAATTAATTCGATTTGGTGCCCTTTTCATGCTCTATCAAACTATTAATAAATACTACGACTGCTGCTGTCATTAGGCCCCAAATGTTATCTTTACTGATCTTTATTGTACAAAATATGTATAATTGAGGTTTAATTTGATTATTATTGTCCTTTTCATGCACTTTAATGTTACCTGAACTGATGTAGTGACAGTGTATTTAAGAAGTCATGAAACGTGTTGACTTGAGCTCACGCTGCCGAATATCTGAATTATAAAGATTTTGTGCAATAAAGATTAGTAAAGATAACATTTCCAGACCAACGACAATTCTTCTCACTTACTGACTTTGGTAACAGTTATCGTGTTAGTGTGCAAAATATATTCAGCTTATGCTCTCAAGTGCAATAACCCATGTCTGTCATATCAGTAACTATGAACCATGCTTCTGGAAAAAACCACTATCAATTCTCCCCAAATCCTACTTTGACTCTGTGATGTCTTTCCAGAATCTAGATCAGTAGGTCTCCTGCCTGTAGAGTCAAAATAACATAAACAATTATTAAGACTGTATTTGATCGCTTAGAAGGTGACACCAGATACAAAGTTCACATTTGGAAGATATTTAGGTACCTGGATAAAGTCTTCAAATGTGTAAGCCAATTTCACAATCTTATTAGTAGTTACGGCTGTTGTGAGTCCAAATGTTAAATGTGTAATCTAGTCATTGTCATGAATACGCAAACCCTTCGCTCATCATAAACATACAATTTAAATTATAAAATGTAAATCACCCTGTTAAAAGAAAGGCCTACCCTGCCTAATATTTGCAATTCTGCCAAGGTTGGAGATGTAGATGAGACATCCCCTACATTCTTTGTTACAAAGGTGCTCTGCTCCACTCACTGGAAACAAGTCCTAAGGAATTTTTCATATGCCGTTCCATTGTTAGGTGATAGAAGTCTCCGAAATCCAAGATGTTTGGAAGAACAGGGGTTGGCCCTGTTTTCGCTAACAGGTTGAGAGTTCTTCTCAAGATCCTTCTAAGTTGAGCTAAGCTTTCAGAACGGTGCTAACTGACTAAGAAGAAGAGGAACATGTGTCCGGAACATGTGTCCTTTGCTGGACTAAAAACGAAAAACCAAAGTTTTATCAATCTGCGTCCTGAGTGATTCACAGGTTCAATGTCTTACTTTTGTCTGAAGTGGTTCCCTACTAGGAGACATTGCAGGCTTCCATCACCTTGCCCATCAGACTTATGGGATTAATTCATAGCAAAGAAATACTAGTGTGTGAAAAGTCAAAAACAAAACAGTCAGAATCAGGTGAAGTTGAGAAATGTCTCGACTTTTCATAGGCGTAGTTTCACATTCTCTGACCTGTTTCCTGCAGATGGATGTCTGCACAACATCCATGAGACATCAACAGGCCGCATCAACTATATCTGTTTTCCTCAATAATGAATGTCCTCGACAGTGAGTGCTCGGCAGCAGGGAAATAATAGGTGTAAAATTGTGACTTGACAACAACAAAGGTATGCAGCTATAAAGCAGTGGATTCTCAATCTGAGAGAAAGTGGCAACATTCCAGCTGCCATGCATGGGCACTTGTTGCCCCATTTTCAGGTTCATGGAGCTGTCAACGTTTAAACTGTGTAGAACTTTACAATTCTACACAGCCTTTAGCACTGGACAGCCGTTTGCTGCTTTCCTATGCATGGAGTGCTAGGATGAAAGTGTAGACACATAAGTGCAGCATATGTTCTAGCTAATGGACTGTGTTTTTTCACACAGATCCCAACTGTGATTCAGGGCATGCAGGCTATGAAACTGCAGTGATTCCTTTGCAAGGGTAATTTTGACTCTTGTTAATGTGCTTTCAAATCCAGACAAGATGCGTGTTAGGTTTGTGTTGGCAAGGTGTTATAAGATTTTGTTTCATGCCAACACACATACAAAAAACATGTTGCGTTCCATACTTCAGAAGAAGCTGTGGATCCTCCTCTTAACTCCTTAACTGCGCCGAACGTTCCGTGCTAGTGCGGAACGTTCTATTGCGGGGGCTGGGACGCGACGGCCAACGGACGTGCGCAGCACTCCACAGGTAGTGCACATGACGGCCGTTGGCAGCACCGATGAGGTTAAACAAACAACTTGCTCAGAAACAACCACTTTGAATGTGTACCTCACAAGCATGTTAACAAATGTAACCTATCAATCAGCACCCATCAACTGGAACAACATACTTGTATCCACGAGGATGCCCCAATTTACGAAAAAGTTGAATACATGGGGCCTCATTACGATGTCGGTCAGACTGGCTTCCGCTGTCCTGTTAGAGGTGGTCAGATCGCCGGGGTCTCATCAGAAGCAGTCGTTTTCACCGCCAGATTACTTTGCATGCATATCCGCTTCGCTGCAGCCGGAATACCCCAGCGGGCGGAAGAATTCCACGCGTGCACTGTTCGAATGGCACCCGGCCATCCTCCGCACACGCCCACTGTGATGTCGGACGGCCCCCAGCTGTCCGCCGTCCGACGCATGGAAGAGGTTAAAGACAGAAATCCAACCTCTGTGGTCTTTTCCAAATCTGCCAGGCAATTTTTATTGCAGTGACATCGGAAAGGACCAATAGAGCCAGTCTAGGAGCAGATTGCCTTACATACTGCCTGCCCAATTACGATGCACATTTCCAACGAGCCGACCGTGGCTGTCCAATCATCTCAGCAGAGCGGGCAAAAAGGGAGGTTAGAAGGCAGACACTCACCTGTATACAGCTCCTCATGTCCTGTGCCACCATGGAGCCGATTGCACACATCCTGCTGCTGCTCTAGCTGCTTGATGATGTCAAAAATCAAGACTGTCGTGGACGCAACCACCGGTAACTGACACACCTACCCATGTACATAGGGTCTTCAGCAAATCGATGCTGTGCCATGGGGTGTAGATTGGTCAGCATGAGTGAGGTGTGTGAGCAACCTGCTCACAAATAATCAATCAGGGATCATCTTGCCAATCAATACACATATCATGAGAAGCAAGACTTGAGGGGGCAGGAAGGGACAGAAGAAATAGCGAGTACTGCCAGGTTTGTAGCAGGGCATACAATGGTCCGGCGTGTGCCGGTGCTTAACACAGATAGGTCAAAAAAGAGGTGCTGAGACGGGTACCAATGGACTCTCCATTTTTGCTCTCATCCTCAGAGTGAGACATAAATTGAACTCTGCAGCTGTTGTGTGTTTTCTGCATGGCCCATTGTAGTTTTCTCTCTGTTGGCCAAGCTGTGCACATTGTAGGCCTCTTTCTCTTTTGCATACCCTACTATATAAACATGCTTGCTTTGTGCCACATTGTACTTTGATACGGATCCTGCATATGTTTTTGCTTTTTGTTCTTTTCCTAGGATTTAGTCTGATCACCACACACAAGGTCAAACAACAGTGCCCCTTCTTAATCTTTCTGGGCAAGCACTAGAACCTAGACATAACAGAAAAATGTAGCTTTTGTTTATGTGCACACGTCTTGTCATATTGATGAGCACAGGAGTAAAAAAAAAATAGATGGAACAAGAGTTCTGAGAAAAGAACGATGCTTCTGATGGGATGTGGAATGTCCATCTGTGTATGCTAAGGTACGGGGTCCGCAACTAATCTCAGAGATCTTTGCTATATATAATTATTTCGCTTCAGCTATAGTGGTGGATGGTTTAGGCTATTCTGTCCTATAACATGACAGGGCTTTTCATTGTGTACGGTTTATTAACCATGCAACAACATTTTAATATGCATTTGTTTTCTAATTGTTGCTCGCAGGCTGCATATCAGAGCAAAAAAAGTTTAATACATGTGTAGTGCAGCTCCGCCGGCCGGCACACTAAAATCCTACAATATTCTGTTCCATGGCAGCCATCCTTGACAAAAATTGGGTGGCACGATTTACTGGCACTGCAGAGCGATCAGCGGCTGCATTGCTGGAGGTGATCTGTGCCCCTGTGCTGTTCTAACTCTGCTTATGCTGGGGCGTGGCCGGACAAACATGGCGGCACAGAGGAGACCGGCACCCAATGACGCCCAGAGCTTCTCTGTCTGAGCATCTCTACTTTGCTGCCCACTACTGCAGGTGCGAACGGTGCCTGAGGGGGCTCACGGTCTCATACTGGGGCACTTGGAGCCATCACAACATCGGCATCATCGGCAACGAGGTGCCTGATCGAGATCGGCAGCCTGACATTGAGGTGCGCCGTGCGTGGCGGAACCCCCGCTCGCTGGCCTCTTGAGGTACCGGTGTTGCTGTGTGTGATCGTCCTGGCGATCGGGAACGAGGACTGCATGTGTGATCCCTGTAGCCCCCTTGGGATAATAGTGATTCCTCCTAGATACCGGCATGCACACAGATACACCCTGCTCTCTTACAGAGGCTTGGCAGGCAACATCCTGGGTGGAAAGACAACGGGAGATCGGTGTAACGGCTCAGAACAGCATCTGGTGCTATCAATACCTCCTGCGACCTTCGCTTACTTCGTGAGTTCAGGTGGCCCACTCCTGTTTTAGGTGAGGTGCCCAATGGGAGAGGGGGGTGTGATATGCACCCGGGACCTGCCTGAGGCCTAGCTACCCTGATGTCTTCCCCACGAGCCCCGTCCCCAGTGTTACCTCCAATTGAGGTGGAAGTCCCACATTCAGCCACAACCTTCCCGGGGTCTTAGGGGATTACTGCACATCTAAGGTGGTAGTGACTGAAGCTACAGCTGGAACGGTGTGCGGCTGCATGGGGTGTGGTGCAACTGTGGCCTATGAGGCCCTCGTGAACCTGCGCACTCATTACTGACGCGGACCTGCGCTCACATCGCTGTGTTGCTCTATTGTGCTGGGCCTGCCTCCTTTTCCCCTCATTTTACTACTGACATGCCACAGCGCTACCGAGGAACCCACTGCTTTGCATACTGGCTCCCCCAGGCTTGGATATACGCCTAATATGGGCTGTACGCTACAGAGTTCTTTCTGGGGACGATGTTGTGAGACTGAGGCTGCCTCATTCTTTAGAACTGTGAATTTGACTGCCAACGCTGCGCCACAGAGTTTTCCTTGGCAGGTGTCCGTGGTGCCTCTGATCATTTGTCCTTGTTTCAACCTAGCAGGCTGGGGCTCGCCTAGTGCACAGGGAGTATGGCGAGCGAGACTTGGCCGATCCAACACATTCTGCTTTCTCATTTCACTACTGGCTTCCCGAAGTGGGTCTGTTTTGGGCGGTGGAGGCCTGTAGTTACCTGTCCGTTGTCACATGTGCAGCCTGTGCTGCTCTCATATTGGTTGGACTGCCACTGAATTTTTACGATGGGAAAAACTGATAAAACCCAACCGCGCCTCATGTTTGAGCATCGGAAATCCAGCAAACCAGCACTTAGGGCCACTTTGGATTCCGAACTGGATACTCCTACTGAGACCTCAACCTCACTAGAAAAGACACTAGTGGCAATCCAAGCCAGCCAGCTTGCAGTCTATAGACAGGAAGATTGAGGCTCTGAGTGGTTGCATGGACCACATGTCTGCCAAATTAGACAAACAGGCCACAGAGATCGGTGAAGCAGAACAAAGTATCTCAGACACAGAAGATGGCCTCCTGCAGGTGGTCTCCAAAGCACTGGATATGGAGAAGGTGCTGGCTATCATTCAGGCCAAAAACGAGGATCTGGAAGCGAGATCCCGTCGCAATATTCTGCGCATAACGGGCTTGCCAGAATCAACAAATGTGGGACGGCTGGAAACATATGTCGAAAACATGCTTCGGGAGGGCCCGACTAATCTGGGGAGGCTAACAAGCTAGAGTGGGGTGGACGAAGCTGACATTAGACTACACAAAGGGTGGATTTTGTGCACCAGATTTTTACATTTATTATCCATGCGCCCAGGCGCAATATGCGTATTATTGGTGTAAACCCTATGCCTTCACTCCCCATGTAGTGATTGAAGATGGTGATGAACATCCTTTTACGCTTTCTGGAATCAATACACACTCAAAGAGAGGTACACCAAAGAAAGAAATCACTACCCTAGACAACACCATTGCCTCATGGCAGGCTATTGAGAAATTAGCTGCTTAGCTACCACTGTATGCTCCGGCACTACCCCTGGCACAACATGCAGCTCTTTCAGTTGCTCAAGAGGAATGCCCACTGCGCTCATTACGGAAAGCCAGTATTGACACAATGCACAATATTTATCATCAAGGGAACATCCTTACACCGGAGGAGCTTCAATACATCACCAATCCAACAATGCTATTCCAATTCACTTCACATAGGTTGAAGCTCACTCTTAAAGCGCACTACACCACTTTTACTGCTGAGCCACCCTCCCTGCACTCACTACAGTTGCTACTGGTTGCACCCACACAACGTAAGATAGTGACTAAGCTATATAGGGCGGTGCGGGACGAGAAGGTTACAGCTCCAGACAAAAGCCTGACTCGTTGGAATGAAAAGATAACCCCATCCGAATGGGAACATGTTTGTAAGATTACTGGCTCCCTTACCCCAAATGGCAATCTGCAGACTATACATTTTAAATATATTCACCAAGTTTACCATACACCCCGCAGATTTGACAAACTGGGCCTCAGAGAGACAAGTAACTGCAAGCGCTGCTGCCAGACAGAGGCAGACTTCTGGCATCAGCATGGGAGTGTAGGCTGCTGTTCAATTTTTGGGATGAGGTAGTGCAGCATATACAGACCATGGTTGGAATCCCAATGAAATGTTAACCACAGGTTTGTTTATTGTGCCATGTGCCTAAGTTAAAAGGGATCGCCTGCAGGTTTGTTTGAATTGCATTACTGATGGCAAAGCATCAAGTGGAGCTGACATGGGAAAGCACTTTAGCCCCCCTTGCGGATCATTGGAGCAAAGATCTTGTATTTTTTTATTTTTTTATCTGTTCTTTGCTGGCATTTAGGTTCAATTATAACACACATTATTATACCACAAATCGCTGTACTATAATCGTCCATATTTCAAACACAGTTTAGTCCCAATAAACAGTATTCCCATCTGAGGATATTCACATACATTATACAATCAGAGAGCAATACATTTCAAAATATTGTGGCGTATAACAATTTCAATGCCATAAAGGTGAATAAACATAAACAGCAACCCATCCCCGTGTGTCGGCCTGTCCCTTGTAGCAGCCTGGCTCCTAGTGGTAGTCAGACCCTCAATGCAATTCGTCCCAATTACTGACGTACTGACCTTTCCAGGATTGGGCTCATTATGCTCATGCCACTTTGAGTCACGCCCCCTTACTCCGCCAATTGGGAGGTCTGATCCCAGTCCCCTTGGAGGTCTATTTACATGGTATCCCATGCCAACCTGTCCTCTTCTGCTTTGTCATCTTGCCTCACAAATTTCAATCTGATGAGCTCCGCCATTGCCCACTCCTTCATATCTCTTAGCCAGTCAGTATGCTTCGGTGGTTGGGGTTGCATCTACCTTATAACTACTTGTCGCTTAGCCAATACCCAGGGCCGATTTACAAATTTCCTACTCAGTGCCTTATTTGTGGGCCTTCGTAGTAGGCCCGGAGTACCTGTCTGATTTCCCATGGGATAGATCAAGGCCATCTACGACAACTTCAGGGAACCAACAACGAACACCCCCACCCTACCCACTGCAGCCGATAAACCTACCATCACGTCCTGGGATCCCGCTACCATCGCACTCATCACCACAACTATGAAGAAAACCCACTCACATATTCCACAGGGTCGTCGCCGTCATCTCACCCAAACTAGGACAAACCATCAACGTCTCATTCAGATCAGGCATCTTCCCAGATGACTGGAAACGGGCAGAGGTAAAACGTCTCCTCAAGAAACCAACAGCCGACCCTACGGACCTGAAAAACTAGCGGCCCATCTCTCTCCTCCCCTTTGCAGCCAAAGTCTCAGAGAGAATCGTAAAAACCCAGCTGACCGCCTTCATAGAAGAGCACTCCATCATGGACGCCTCCCAGTCTGGATTCCGCTGCAACCACAGCACTGAGACCGGCCTACACGCCGCCACTGATGACATCCGCATGCTACTGGATCAGGGACACACCATGGCCCTCATCCTTCTATACCTCTCCGCAGCTTTCAACACTGTCTCACATCGCACGCTCGCAGCCAGACTTCACGACGTGGGAATACAAGGAGCCACCCTCAACTGGATCCAATCCTTCGTCTCTGACAGAACCGAGAGGATCCGACTCCCTCCCTTCCTCTCCAAACCCACTGAAATCAGCTGCGGAGTACCCCAGGGATCATCACTCAGCCCCACGCACTTCAACATCTAGATTGCCCCCCTCGCCGCCATCGTCAGACAGCATGGGCTCAGCATCGTATCCTACGCCGACCACACTCAGCTCATCCTCTCGCTCATGAAGAATCCAGAAGACACCAGACTCTGCTTCTAGGAAAGAATGAAGAACGTGGCAGCCTGGATGAAGGACAGCAGACTGAAGCCCGCCCTTCCCCTTCAGACCACGCTCGGAACTTCGGTATCATCCTTGACTCCTCCTCCTCCATGAACCGACAGATGAATGCCGTCATCTCCACCAGCTTCAACTGCTTTTGCATCCTCCCTAAGACCTTCAAATGGATCCCCCGACTGCTTAAGGACAGTCACCACACACTCATAACCAGCAGACTGGACTACGGCAATGCCCTCTACGCCGGAATCAACACAATTCTTCTACACAAACTCCAAACCTTCCAGAATGCCGCAGCCAGATTCTTCCTCGGGACCCCATACCACGAGCACATGACCCAACACCTACAAGGCCTACAATCCTGCAGACTCCAAGATGAAGCATCTTGAAATGGCTGAGAAATACAATCAGCCCCAAAGGGTCTTGGTATATTCTTGGATATTAGCCTGGTATCCACAGCTCAAAGTGCCAGTTATTGTGCTCTAAGTGATGACAGGAGGGTGTGATACTGAAACGCTCAACTTCACTTGCGCCTCGTAGAGAAAATGCTGGTGTTGCGTTATCCCAGTGGTTAATACTGTATTTGATTGATGGCCAGCTCTGTCAGTAATGCCAAGACCTGGGTGAGATGATCGCTACACAGGAACTTTACTTTTCCATCACAGTGAACTGAAGCCACAGAAGTGGAGACTTTCACCAACTTTGTGGCAGACAGATGGATCTTGAAGTGACAGAAGAAATGTGAATACAAACAGTTCAAGAATAATTGCACCTCCTCCTCTGTGACCTCATCCCGATTCTTATGAATATCATCCCACAAGGCTCGAGCATCTTCTGGATGTATAGCATAAGAAATGTCAAGGCTTTGCAGATGAAAAGGCACAGAAAACAAGAGTTCCGTTGTGGCGAGATGACTGTGCACGTCATAGCCCGTCCACATGGCTGCCATCCACGAGTGGTCCTGTAAGCTGATGGCCAAGTCACTAATGCAGCAGTCAAAGGTCTTCTGGAACCAGCTACCAACTAAAGGAGTGAAAGTCTCAGTGCCGTTCACCAAAAATAAAGGAAGGCATGTAAAAGGTTCTGGTAAAAAGTCCAACACTTCTCCATCCCCAAAAGTACAGCAGAACCAGCCTGTCCATACCACTTAATCTTCTGAGTTTGAAGCTGCAAACGGTGATTTTGACATTAGCTGGATTAGAATAGCAACCGGGTCACGTTCTCTGCCTTTGAGACCCAAGAGGGTAGAGAGAGCCACTTTCACAACGAGATCCAAGCCCATCTGCACAGCCATCCCTTTCTGCTTCTCTGCTGCAATGAAGACAGAAAGCTGCCGGGAATAGTCCTTGAGACGTGCATGAGAGAAACAGTGCATTGGAGTCACACTATACAACTTCCACTGTTTCCGTAGGAGTGGTGCTATTTTTTGTGGATCGGGGCTTTCCTCCAGCTGGCTGTGTTGGGGGACTCTCCTTTTTGAGGGACCCTTATGGAAGGGAGTGTTTCTACGAGCAGAGGTGAAGCCTTGATGGGGAAAGCCAGTGTTTGCAAAGTGGACTTCACGACGGGCGGTGGTTGTGCCTGCAGCGATGGAATTCCCAACTTCAGGAGTTTGCATAACCTCTGCTGGCCCGGCGCCGCTCCGCCTTCGCCGCCGCCGGCCAGCACCGGACATCTTAAGATTCCACCGGCTCGGCGGCTCTTGGGCGCCAACGGGAGCGCGACGCCCTCTGAACTCATCTCAAGACGAGTCAAATGCTTGTGCTAAATCTAAGGACGCAATGGCAATGTCGGTCTCAAGGAGAGCAGGAGAGTGCTCCACGTGTGCAAGCCTTCGTAAGTTATAAGTTGTATCCCGCCCCGGTATAAACCCTGCCTGATTGTGGTGAATCAGGCATTTCATAAGTGGGAGAAGGCGTTCAGCTAAAAGGCCACTTAGAATTTTAACGTCAAAGTTCGGTAACAATATCGGTCTATAGGAGCTTGGTTGGTTAGGGTATTTATCCGGCTTAAGGATCATGACAACACGAGCCTCACTCATGGTAGGGGGGATTACAGTCCTGTCCCATGCCTCATTGTAGACCTCCAGTAATTTATCTACCAGGAGTGGCCTAAAGCACCTATAGAACTCTGTGGGTAAGCCATCAGAGCCCAGGCTTTTGGCTGTCTTAAGGCGGTCTATAGCACTTTGAATATTTCCCCCTTAGTTACTGGGGAATCCAAAATCTATTGCTCTTCTCTAGTAAGTTGGGGGAGCCCCAGCGTATCTAGGTACCCTCCCATTACCTCGGATCCTACGTCAGGATGGTTAGTATACACTATTTCCAAATGGGTTACCAGTTTCTCTGTAATAGCGTGTTGTGTATACACTACGGCCCCAGCCTCATCCCTCATCTGTAATATTTGTGTCACAGACGTTTCTTGTTTGTGCAACCATGCCAGAAGTGTTCCAGATCTATCCCCCTTCCTGTAAAGCCGTTGCCTGTATGTGGTGTATGCATATTTTTCTAACCTACGAACGTCCGTCAAAAGCGCCCCCTTAGCCTCAGTCCACTCTGCCAATTTTTGAGGGGCTGTGCTAATCTCTGCCTCCAACCTCCCGAGAGCAGACTCGCGTTGAGCGAAATCTCTTTCCAGCTGTGCTCAGACACCAAATGTGGTCTTTATGCATATACCCCAGATCACCACCTTCATGCCCTCTCACTCCATAGCACGGCTCAAGGCCGTCCCCCAATTTTCCTGAAAGTAGTTACCTAGTTACGTGGAGATTGTGGTTACAAAGGGTGGGTCTGTGAGTGCATCAGTGTTAAGTCACCAAAGGGGTATGTCAGGCCTCACTCTTCTATCCCTAATTCCAATAAGACAGGGGCATGATCGGAGAGGTACCTTGCCTGATATGTCACCCCTCCCACACTCCACAGTGGGGTGGCGTTCCATCCACACATCACATAATCTTAGCCCTTGTATCAGCCCATGGTGGGCTGTTGTCATGTTTGGCTTAGTGTGTAGCTTTGGAGGTTCCTTATCTAGGGTGCCGTATAATACACAGTTCATATCTCCGGCTAACAGTATTGGAGCTCCCAAGTAGGGAGAGGCAGCAGCAAGAAGGTCCCCAATAAAAAGGGTGTTGTCATAGTTTGGAGCGTATACGTTAATTATACAGATCTCTGACCCATCCAATCTCCCATGCAAAATGACGGATCGTCCGTCGTGATCTATAATATGATGCAAGTGTTGGAATGGGACTCCCGGTGCTATCCATATGAGGGCCCCCTAAGCACAGCCAGAATATGAAGTATACTTGGCCCCTCCATTGTTTCTCCAAAAATTTTACGGAATCTCCCCACACATGCTTCTCCTGAATACATGCCACTGCCACCCTATATCATTTTAAATAAGCAAATATACGTTTGTGTTTTTCCAAGGGTGACGATACCTCGCACGTTCCACGTAAGCCATTTGTTTAAAGCAGCTACCTCAGCACTCTTCTGTTGACTCCCCATTGTACCCAATGTAAGTAGTCACATATGAGGCGATCCCTATCCACCCCAGGTTCAGTACAGTATTGCTGCTTGTTCTTTGGAGCTCCACAAAGGACAAACTGATAATAATCAAACATTGATCCCCTAACTTCCCTCCACCCTCTGGGCAATACCACATTCCCCCCCTGTGCCACGTGTAGCTTGGTGTAGGAATGTAGGTGCCGCCCCATTCCCAATTGGAACACCCCAATGTATAACCTTATAAATGTAAGAAACAAGAAAATGTCAGTACCTCCCTCCCCACCCTTCCTTATGAAACAAGTGGGTGGTTGGCTGTTGAGGTGTGAAGACATGCCGCCAACTCCATCCCCAGGAACCAGCCTCTAATAGGGGAGAGTGTTACAAAAAGGGGGGTTAAACCCATATAGTCACGGGGACCTGGGCGCTATGTGGTACATATAAGGAAGGGTCCCCGTAAGGGTGGTGTATTGCCAGTAGCATACACTAGAACATGGTTAAAAGCAATTAAACAAAAGAAATTTCAGAAAAATCTGGGTAGGTAATAATGATTTATTACCAGAAACTGCGTGATTGTCAGTAACAATAACAATACATAAATTTTATATTTAACAAGCCCCGGGGGGGGGAAAAAGGAAACAAGGGAAAGGAGTGCTCAAAAGAGTGATTAGAACATAGAGAGTAGATACAGTATAAAAAGGTAACCAAACTATTACAAGTTTAGTGACAAAGTAAGAGTGATTTCAATACAAGGGCCAAATTATCAGGCCAAAATCAAAACATTGTCAAAATGATCACATTCACCAGACACATCTGATTACTAGATTAATCGTGGTTGTGCCGGAGTATCAGCAACGAAAAGTCGACGTTTCGACCCCTAACATCAGGCTGAATAGAGTCCTTTCACGGGGTCTTCATCAGGACGTCATGTACAGAGCCACCCCCTTCTGGCCGTACCCCATGGTAATTCAATTTGAACTTTTGTTTTTAACTCACTTCTTGGTATAGACAATAGGATGAATTGCCGTCCTTACCCTGTACTAAAGTTACAATATTTTTTCTCACAGCCTGGCCCCCTCCTCCCCCCCCCCCTGTGTGCGACTCCGCTCCGGCCAGGGGCCTCCAGCAGAGCACGGCACTCACCACCTCATCTGTAAGTAGACCAGCACCTCAGCCCGCAAGAGAAAGCCGCGATGATGCAGCTCAGCATGATTCACCCCAGGGTACCCCACATGTCTGGGCCAAAGCGCCACTATCCAGTACTCCTCGGCACCAGCAGGAGCCTCATGGAATCGCTGCAGTAAATGGGGCACAGACGCCAGCAGAACACGCCACTCAAAGGCCAGGCGTTGCGCTGGGCAGGATAGAGTGCCGCGGCCAAGGGAGAAACTCGCAATACTGATCGGCCGCGGCGAGTCAGGGTCCCAGCATTCAACCTCAGCGCCACCGACCGTCAGGCTCCAACTCCAGGGGCCCCTCGTCCCACACAGGAATCCGCTCTTGAATATGCCACAGCAGCCTAGGCTTAAGCTCCGGTGCGCCCGCCTCCACGGCAAAGTAAGTTTCAAGCTGCCTGGGACCGCATGATGGTTGGCGGCTCCGGGTGTCACAGCCGTAGATCCGCTGTAGTCACTTGGACAACAGGCAATGCTGCGGTGATGCAGCCCCGGGCAGAGACAGGGGGGAGTCAAAAAATGTAAGCTAATAATGCCCTTTTACCACCACCAGGATAATGCAAGATACGAAGATAGCGGGAGCTCGCGTAGAGTGCGACTACTCCGCCTTCTTCCTTGGCCACGCCCCCTCATCAAATATCTAGTATATTGCAAAGAAAATCGCAAACTCTATGCAGAAGAGCTTCCATCATCATTCAAGCCCAAGGACATCTGGGAGCCTTTGCTACAATATCTCCATTCGCAAGCCCAGGAACAACTATTACCTGACGAAGAGTGATGTTAATATACTCTCCTGTACTCATCTAATAAGATGGTATTATTGTATACTATATGACGCACAGATATCTCAATGGGTCGGTCAATCAAATGTTGTTTGTTGTTGATTAATGTATATACTGCCTTGCAAGACAGAGATTCCATGTATGCTTTTGCAAAAATCCAATAAAGAGATTAAAAAATATATATATATATATTGGTGAGAGATTAAAAGGGTGGGTCCTGCTACTGCGATCCCTGAGAGGGTTGAGATTATAGTGCTCTGGGGTGCCAATTCACTTGTTTCTCTGTGAATGATAGTAGGAGAAGTAAGGCACTATATCTAGTCGGACTTGGACTCACATTTACTGAGGTCGTATGGAGACTCAGTCCCTACATACTGATGTTCTATGGTTCCAAGCAGAGTCCTACTCCAGAGAAGAGCCCCTGCAACACAGCAGTACCACATTCCACTTCTGCAGCTGTTCTTGAAAATAGACTTGTAATAGTCCATTCATGTTATGCCAGAATTGAAGCATTACCATACGTGTATGCAATGAAGCCGCAGTTGTTGAAGCAATATCTAATGCAACTAATAAACATTGGCAAATCCAAAAGTGCTGGCAGTTTTAGGTGCAATGTAGCTTGTCGTATCACATATCTGGATGTTGTGCAGTGACAAAAGTAGCAACATACCATACATGTGGGACAGTATGCCAATCACAGATGCCTAGCTTATGTGCGTGCAAGCCACACCCTCATGTACAGCAGCCACGCCACTGTGAGAGACCCCCAAGAACACTCATCCCACTCAAAATCCTGTTGTGGAGAACACAGAAAACACAATTAAACACACAATTCACCACACTGTTCAAGTCCACCACAACATAAAAGACTGTGAGTGTGTGTATGTGTCAGTGTGAGCAGGTAAAAGATCCCAGGTAAAAATGTACACGCACTTCACATCACCTGACTGAAACCACTCCTACACAACTATGTCCCACATGATACAATAATCATGGGGTTGTGACACTACATACACCCTACCCTGGAGCCACAAGATGGTGGATAAGATTGTATCCCTGGTCCAAACATATTTTGTGGTCCCCTGTATGCAACATTACATCTAAATGATGCACTCTATGTCCAGGTCACTGACAATATCCAGGCACACTCTCATAACACTACGGGCCCCATTAGGATGACGGGCGGAATTTGTCCGCCCGCCATCCCATCGTGGAAATGGACCGCCGGCCATAAGGGCGGGGGTCCCGTGGGTGCTATTAGGATGCTCCCGCCACAGTGGCGGGCGCATCCAGCATCCCTAACATTGTGGCGGGGGGGTGCACTCAGCACCACCTGCAACAATGTTAGGGAGGCATTTTGTGCATAGAACTGCAGGGGGTTACCATAGTTACCTCTCATGTGCACCCCCACCCCCGCTGGAGTCCTTGGGGGCCCGCAACGGGCCCCCCTAGCAGACTCTGCATGCCTTTCCATGGTAGCAATGCCGCCATGGAAAGGCATTCCTTAATGCACATTGTGTAATATGGCTGGCGGTGTCAAACAGACACCGCCACCATATTGCAGCCTTTTCTGCCCGGTTGCAAGTCGGTCGGGGCTTCTGTGTCACCCTCACATTGCTCACAAGCTATGTCCTGTTGTGACAGGAAAATAAAACACACCTTCACTGATAAAGCACTGAAATTGGCCTTCACACATCACCCACAAGAAAATGATAAGTCACTGTGGGTGGTAAGGTGCCGACCCCTTGAACAGTGGCACCAGGGGTTGGTGATCTGTGACAACAGTGAACGGGTGTCCACAGATGTATGTTATGTTATGTTATGTTATTTATTCTTTTGTATAGCGCAACGGTTACTCAAAAAGAGTGTCCCGGCGCTTTCGGTAAGGAGAACTAATTCAGTAACATAACACAGTTAAAAGAGTAGAAAACAAACAGACAAAAAAGAGAGAACTGCTGGGAAACCTACTGGGTAAACAGCCACGTTTTGAGACCTCTTCTAAAATCAAGAAGAGTAGTAGCCCCCCGAAGTGGGAGTGGAAGCGAATTCCACATCTGTGGAGCCAACAAACTGAAAGAGCGGCCGCCCAGGCGGGCTCTCTTAACACGAGGGACAACCGCCAACAGTAGAGATTCCGACCTCAGCGCACGAGCCGGGTGGTAAAAGGCCACTCTCTTTTGGAGATGCTTTGCTCCCACGGCATGGAGCGCCTTGTAGGCCAAAGTCATAGCCTTAAAGGCGATCCGTTTGCGCATAGGTAGCCAGTGCAGCGTCACCAGTAACCCGGAGACGCTGGTGCGTCTATTTAGACCAAAAATGGCCCTGGCCGCCGCATTCTGCGCAACTTGAAGGCGCTGCAGCAGATACTCTGGTAGGCCCAGGTAAAGAATGTTGGCATAATCCAACCTGGAGCCTATCAGAGCCTGTACAGTCAGCCTCCGGTGCTCCTCTGACAAGAGAGGCAAAAACCTCCGCAACATTTTTAAAAGGCCGAAGCAGGTGCTGGTCACCCCCAGAATCTGGGCTTTCATCGTCAGCCAGTACCAGTGAAAATGCCGGCAGTCTGACCGAATGGGTAGTGCTCCTCTTTGAATTTGGGAGTACCGCTTCTCCATCGGGGATAGTGCTTTCCTGGTGTATGCAAGGGCGGCCCATCGGCCAGGTTCCTGTTCCCTAGGCCTACAGGGCTGGCGTCTACCAGTATTTCAATTTTCTTCCCGGGGTCAAAATACACCAGTGTTATGTGGTCAAGGAGTGCCTGCTTGACAGCTCGAAATGCTGTTTCTCCGGCTGGGCCCCATTGCCACATGGCCTCTGCCCGAGTGAGATTCCGGAGGGGCTCTGCTACAGTAGCTAGATCCAAGAAAAAGCGGTTGCAGTATGTGGCCATTCCTAGGAAGCTGCGTACTTCTGCCACGGTGAGGGGAGCCGCTGCCGCCTTGATTGCTTGGGACTTCTGGGGGTCCACTTGCATGCCCTCTTGGGTAAACGTGTAGCCAAAGAACTCTATCTTTTGATGGAACAGCAGGCCCTTTTCCTTGAGTAGAGTGACTCAGTGGTCTAGGAGTCTCTTTAGGGTGGCTCTTACGTGGCGGTAATGTTCTTCTGCTGTCTTAGAGTGGATGAGGATGTCATCACTCACGTTTAGGACACCGGGTAGTCCAACCAGGATCTCTTTGACGGCGTTCTGGAATATCTCTGTGGCGGATGATATGCCGAAGTTGAGCTGCTTGTATCTCCTGAGGCCTAGGTGGGTGCTGAACGTCATTATATAGCGCCTGTCTTTGGCGAGGGCTAGTTGGTGATAGCCCGCATTTAGGTCCAGCTTTGAGAATCACCTGGATCCGTTCAGGTCGGCCATAATGTCATCCATGGTCGACGTTATGTGGCATTCTCGCCGGATGGCTTTATTCAGGAGGCGCATATCAATGCAGAGTCTGACCTTCCCTGGTTGGTGAGGCTTTTCTGTGATTACCATGGGTGACACCCACGGTGTGGGTCCAGATAGTTTCTCTATTACTCCTTGATCTTCGGGCTTTTGTAGTTCCTCCTCTACTAGGGGTCGGAGATGAAACAGGATTCTCCGATGTCTTAGAGCTATTGGTGGGACGGCGGAGTCTATGTGGAGTCATATGGGGGCTCTCTTTATCTTCCCCAGACCTTTGAAGAAATCTCCAAACTGGCTTAGTAATTCTTCCCTCTGGTCTGCCTGTACTCTTCTGGCAAACGTCACCAGTCCTAAGTCCTCAGCTGCATGACTGCTGATCAGCCAGTCTACTTCCTGGTTGATGATGTGGATGTCAATGGTGATCTCAACAACCCCCAACCGCACCGTCACGGTAATTTTGCCTCGGAGGGATAATAGCGAGTCACTGCCATATGCGAAGATCTGTGCTTTTGATGGCCTGAGTTCCGGCTTGGGTCTTAGTTTGTTGTACTGCTGGATCCCCATTGCTGTCACTGATGCACCTGGGTCATCACTAAATTTACCTCTGATCCTGCAATTTGTACTGTGCAGCGCAGGTGCAGCGGGGTTGTGGCCGTCTTCTGCTCTTTAGAGCTTGGTTGAAGGAGATTAGGTATGTCTCCCCATCCCCATTGGCAGACTGTCTGCTCTCTTTTCTTCCCTCCTTGTTGAGATGTGAGAGAGACGTGCGATAGTTGGCTAACCATCCTCCGCATTTGTCGGGGTCGGCCCTCTTTCTTCTGCTGTGTCTTCCTTCTGCACACTGATGCGAAGTGGTTCGCGATGGTGCAGTTAGTGCAGGTTTTTCCTTGTGCAGGGCAGGACTGCGTAGGGTGTTCCTCATACCCACAGTACCCACACTGGTTCTTTGGGGTTTGCGGTTGTCGGTCACGTGGCCTGTGGGTCTTGTCTCTCGTCCTGACGGGTCTGTTCTTTCTGTCTTGACAGCCACGCTCTTTTCCGCCCCATGCACCAATGCCATGTCCATTTCCTCTGCTCGTGCTGCCGAGAGGTCATGCGATCACGCTAGGACGAGAATGTCATTCATGAGTATGTTCGGTTGCCTGAGTATGAGGCCCGCAGGACTTTGCTGCGTAACCCTAGAATGAGCTGGGCCCTAATATCTTCCGCTCTTTGGTCTTCCACAAGGTGAGTGTCGGCTAGCTCCCTGAGCCTTGCGTGGAAGGCGTCCACTGACTCACCTTCCCTTTGCTTGGCTTGCCTCAACTTGAAGTGTTCGAATAGAGGTAACATGCATGTTTGCCCACCTGCCTGTGATTTCTAGGCCATTGGCTCTACCACTAAAATATCCATTAAAAACACCATTTGTTTGTTTGTCTAGTTTTAAGCACTGCAAGCTGAGATCGGTATAAGAGAACTTATTAGACAGGCTGAACTAATTGTGTGTTCTTGTCGTTTCTATATTTATGTATGTTACCTCTATTCCCTTTTCCAGACTATACAGGTCCCTCTGAATCTGAGGAAAATCCCCTTAACTTGTTGGTTTGTTCTCTTTTGTTTTGTTCTGCACTATTAGTTTTTACACAAATTTTAACTTTCACGTCCTCTGGTCAGGGTGGGCCTTAGCGTGCCCATACCGCCGAGGTACAGTCCCCATTGTCCTGAAGAATGCCCAGTAATCCACACATAAAGGGCAGAAACATGTCGACCCCACTATAAGTGGAAATATCCAGACAATTATTTTGGTAATTTTCCATCACATCGTTTTAATATGTCAGGTTGACCACTGAATAAAGTTTTTATGTGGGATACAACCGGGACATTTTTAAACCTTTATTCACACAACTTTCACAAAAACCAGCTCCGCAGTATCCTGGCTTAGTAGCACACTGGGAGGCATTCGGCTTCTCCCGGTGGGCCCAATGATGAAGCATGTCACCAACCAGGGTGGTGAGTGAGTGCTTCCAGAACAAATCCAAGAAGTTTTGTTCCTTGCTCCAAGTGTCTTGCCCAACGGTTGCTTAGGAGGGAGGACAGCATTGAATACTGCTGCCTGGTGCCAGCAGCTGGGGTCACGGTGTGGCAGGGACCGTGGCAGCACTTGCAGACAAGGTTCCAGTCAGTGGGTACTGCCCACGTGGTACTGGCCTGCTGAGGAGTCCTTGTGCCAGGTAGGAGCAGGTGTGAATTGCCTCCGCTCTTTGTCGCCAATGTAACATTTAGGGAGGGGCCGGGGCCCACCCTCCCGCCGATTACCTCGGGACAATGCCGTGAGTAGCGCTGCTGCTAAATAAAGGCACACACACACACGGAGGTATACTTTAGGCGCGGACTGCCATTGCAGCTCCGCCCGTCTTTAGTTGAAGGTGCGGTCACGCCAGCCAGCGTGACCGCAGGAGCGGGGAACAGCGGGGGCGCTAGCGGCAAACGCTAGAGCGCTGTCACGCGTTTGACGGGCCCATTAAATGAAGTGTTCCCTGAATCATGTGTTGGAGAGGTGTGGTCGGCTGATTTGCACAGGTGCATGTGCCACCTCCTAGATGGCTAAAAGCAGCCACACACGGCTGGACTGGGACCCAAAACTGGCCCTGGGAAGCAGCTCGGGGTGACGCATGCAAAAACAACAAGTGATGGAAGGAATGTTGCACACTGGCAAAACATTCACCCCCAGTCACAGATCTGGGTTTAATCCATCGTTATTTTGCTCACCACACCACCCCAGTTCAGACATGGCAATATGCAAATCAATCTTGACCCTGTGCCTCATGGGAACAGTCCAGCCCGAACTGCCAAGCCATGTCTTCCCTGGACCGGAATCAAGCATCCTAGGATCGGTTTCTGGCTATCAGCCATCATCAGCCAGGATAGCTTGATTTCAGTGGCATGGAGAGATGGGACTCACGTCTGAGCATACCCGTCCCACCCGGGGTGACAAATGCAAAAAAACAATTGATGGACGGAATGTTGCACAATGGCCAAACATTCTCCCCCAGTCACAGATCTAGGTTTAATCCATTTTTATTTTGCTCACCACACCACCCCAGTTCAGACATGGCCATATGCAAATCAGTCTTGACCCTGTGCCTCATGGGAACAGTCCAGCCCGAACTGCCAAGCCATGTCTTCCCTGGACCGGAATCAAGCATCCTAGGACCGGTTTCTGGCTATCAGCCGTCATCAGCCAGGATAGCTTGATTTCAGTGGCATGGAGAGATGGGACTCACGTCTGAGCATACCCGTCCCACTCGGGGTGACAAATGCAAAAAAACAATTGATGGACGGAATGTTGCACAATGGCAAAACATTCACCCCCAGTCACAGATCTAGGTTTAATCCATTTTTATTTTGCTCACCACACCACCCCAGTTCAGACATGGCCATATGCAAATCAGTCTTGACCCTCTGGCTCATGGGAACAGTCCAGCCCGAACTGCCAAGCCATGTCTTCCCTGGACCGGAATCAAGCATCCTAGGACCGGTTTCTGGCTATCAGCCGTCATCAGCCAGGAAAGCTTGATTCCAGTGGCATGGAGAGCACGGGACTCACATCTGAGCATACCCGTCCCACTCGGAATGACAAATGCAAAAACAACAATTGATGGACGGAATGTTGCACAATGGCAAAACATTCACCCCCAGTCACAGATCTGGGCTAAATCCATTGTTATTTTGCTCACTACACCACCCCAGTTCAGACATGGCCATATGCAAATCAGTCTTGACCCTGTGCCTCATGGGAACAGTCCAGCTCAAACTGCCAAGGCATATCTTCCCTGGACCGGAATCAAGAATCCTAGGACCGGTTTCTGGCTATCAGCCGTTATCAGCCAGGATGGCTTGATTCAGGTGGCATTGAGAGATGGGACTCACGTCTGAGCATACCCGTCCCACTCGGGGTGACAAATGCAAAAACAATTGATGGACGGAATGTTGCACAATGGCAAAGCATTCACCCCCAGTCACAGATCTGGGTTTAATCCATCGTTATTTTGCTCAACACACCACCCCAGTTCAGACATGGCCATATGCAAATCAGTCTTCACCCTGTGCCTCATGGGAAAACTCCAGCCCGAACTCCCAAGCCATGTCTTCCCCGGACCAGAATCAAGCATCCTAGGACTGGTTTCTGGCTATCAGCCGTCATCAGCCAGGATAGCTTGATTTCAGTGGCATGGAGAGATGAGACTCACGTCTGAGCATACCCGTCCCACTCGGAGTGACAAATGCAAAAACAACAATTGATGGACGGAATGTTGCACAATGGCAAAACATTCACCCCCAGTAAGTGATCTAGGTTTAAACCATTTATATTTTGCTCACCACACCACCTCAGTTCTGACATGGCCATATGCAAATCAATCTTGACCCTGTGCCTTGTGGGAAAACTCCAGCCCGAACTCCCAAGCCATGTCTTCCCTGGACCAGAATCAAGCATCCTCGGACCGGTTTCTTGCTATCAGCCGTCATCAGCCAGGACAGCTTGATTTCCGTAGCATGGAGAGATGGGACTCACGTCTGAGCATACCCGTCCCACTCGGGGTGACAAATGCAAAAACAGCAATTGATGGACGGAATGTTGCACAATGGCAAAACATTCACCCCCAGTCACAGATCTGGTTTCAATCCATCGTTATTTTGCTCACCACATCACCCCAGTTCAGACATGGCCATATGCAAATCAGTCTTGACCCTGTGCCTCATGGGAACACTCCAGCCCGAACTGCCAAGCGGTAGTTTTTGAGGTTGGTGGGGTCGGCTGATGGTTTCTTCAGGAGGGCGCTGAGTTCGGCATGCTTCCAGCTCTCCGGGAAGGTTGCGGTGTCGAAGGAGGTATTGATGGTGTCCCGGAGATGAGGTGCGATGAAGACGCCGGCCTTGTTGAAGACGTGGTGAGGGCAGGGGTCGGTTGGAGATCCGGAGTGGATGGAGTTCATCGTGCGTATGGTCTCCTCGGTGTTGATCGGGGTCCAGGCGCGGAGGGTGGTGGTGGGGGGCGTTGTTGCGGTTGTAGGGTGCGTCGGCTGTGTGCTGAAGCTGTTGTGTATGTCTGTGATCTTGCTGTAAAGTATGCGGCGAGAGAGTTGCAGAGGTCTTGCGATGGGGTGATGACGTTGTTTCCGGCGCTGGGGTTGGAGAGCTCTTTGACGATGTTGAAGAGTTCCTTGCTGTTGTGGGCGTTGGTAACTGGCAGCAGTGGAGGCTCCTTACGGACGGCGCGATTCTTAAGACTTATCAGGGTCGATTAACCTAACATATATGAAGGTTTCAACCTCCACGAAGCAAGACAGCTGAACCATTCAAGACAACTTTCGCCATTACGGACTGTAAAGGTGGACTATATCTGATGCCCCACATTAAAACGCATGGGAAAAGAGCGTGTTTATCATAACTGCGTCTTCTGGGCTTACCTTTTTTAGAGGCAGATATAGTTTGTGACCATCTATTTCTCCTAAACACTGGCTGCGAGATAGGATCTGTCTCTTCAGAATCTAGTATGATAATTATCTTTTGCCTTGAAAAAGTCTTTTAAAAAGACGAAACACGTGTGGGCGGTGTATGCTGGAAAATATAATACTTGTTTTTAATGTCTATGGAATAAATGATTTTGAATACATACATCAGTTTTTGGATCCATATTTTGAAATCTACAATCCATAAATGAACTATGTATTGGCTTATCAACTAAGAATGATTACTATTTAAATTACTCTTCTTACCTATGTCATGATTTGAAAATGAAGATGACCATATGGTGTAATACTATTTAATCTAGAGAGTGCTTGCCTAACCTGTTCTTCTTTGGTTCTTGACATTAGCTTGAAATTCTTTTCATGCTATATTTGACACCCTTGGTGGTGGGTGTGAATCAGGAAAGCAGTGCACCTTGTTGACCAATACTAAGATTATTACATTAGTAATTTTACACGTTGAATTGTTTTCAGTTTGAGTTATATTTACGTTATGTGCGGACGCTCTCTCTTTTGAGAGACACTACCACCATAGTTTGTATATAATCTTGTTGAAGACGTGGTTAGGGCAGGGGTCGGTTGGAGATCCGGAGTGGATGGAGTTCATCGTGCGTATGGTCTCCTCGGGGTTGATCGGGGTCCAGGCACGGAGGGTGGTGGTGGGGGGCGTTGTTGCAGTAGTAGGGTGCGTCAGCTGTGTGCTGAAGCTGTTGTGTATGTCTGCGATCTTGCTGTGGAAGTATGCGGCAAGAGAGTTGCAGAGGTCTTGCGATGGGGTGATGTCGTTGTTTCCGGCGCTGGGGTTGGAGAGCTCTTTGACGATGTTGAAGAGTTCCTTGCTGTTGTGGGCGTTGTTGTCCAGACGGTCGTTGAATGCGGTTTTCTTGGTGGCGTGGATCAGTTGGTGGTGTTTTCGGGTAGCAAGCTTGAGGGTGGTCATGTTGACTGGTGTCGGGTCTCTGCGCCAGGCTTTCTCGAGGGCTCGGCAGTTCTTCTTGGAGCACTTGAGTTCGTCGGTGAACCAGGATGCTTTCTTGCTGCCGGGTCTGCTGGGAGGGGTCCTCAGTGGGGTGAGGTCGTCTGCGTAGTTGCTGATCCATCTCGTCAGGTTGTTGGCGGCCTGGTTGGGGTTCGCTGAGCTGGCGGGGGGTTCTGGCTCAGGGATGCGGCGAGCTGGTCGGCTGTGATCTTGTTCCAGCTTCTGCGTGGAAGCTGTTGCTGGTGGTGGTGGAGCGTGTTCTTTCTGAAGCTGAAGTGGACGCAGCTGTGGTCTGTCCAGTGGAGTCCGGTGGCGTGGCTGAAGGAGATGTCCTTGCTGGAGGAGAAAACGGGATCAAGCGTGTGGCCGGCGTAGTGGGTGGGGGTGGTCACCAGCTGCTTGAGTCCGAGGTTGGCGAGGTTGTCCAGCAGGGTGGTGGTGTTGTGGTCGCTTTTGTTCTCCAGGTGGAAGTTGAAGTCCCCTAGGAGGATGTAGTCAGCGGAGAGGAGGGCCTGCGGACTGATGAAGTCTGCGATGTCTTCGCTGAATTGTGTGCGTGGTCCCGGGGGTCTGTAGATGAGGGTGCCTCTGAGGGTGGTCTTGGGGTCGGTGTGGATCTGGAAGTGAAGATGTTCAGCGGCTGAGAGGGGGTCGTCGGTGTTGGTCGTGATGCGGATGGTGTTCTTATGGACGATGGCGATGCCTTCTCCCGTCTGGTTGACGCGGTCCCTCTGGGTGATCTTGTATCCGTCCGGGATGGCGATGGCGATGTCGGGCGCTGAGGAGGCGTTCATCCATGTCTCAGTGAGGAAGGCGACGTCTGGGGATGTCGAGTCGAGGAGGTTCCAGAGCTCCACGGCATGTCTGTGGACGGAGCAGGTGTTGAGCAGGAGGCACTTGAGCTGGTTGCTGCTGGTGCTCGGCTTGGTGGGTGCGGTGCAGGTCCGGGTCCAGGAGAAGTCGCAGGAGTGGCAGGTGAAGGGTCCGTGGATGCGTCTCGGGGTGGCGCGGTAGCAGCCGGGGGTTCGGCCGATGTTAAGTGCGTTGAGTGTGGCTGTGTCGTAGGTCCGGCGGGTGGGCTGGCATCCTCGGGGGCCAGGGGTTCCGGCGCTGGGCACGGTCCAGGCGCGGACGGGCGCAGACGGGCTTGCCTTTTGCACACAATCGGCACGCCCGCTGCGCGTCAACGCTGCGCGTGGGAGTGGGCGTCATAAGAGGGGAGCCGGGAGGGCGGGTCGGCTGGGTCTCGGCGAATGGGCGGCGGGGGGCGGGGCCGCAGGGAGGCAGCGGTGGGAAAATCGGAGCGAGCGGCCAGCTCTGTGGTGGCTGGGGCGCTCTGGCGGCCGGTTCTCAGGTGGCTGGGGCTCTCAAGTGGTGGTCGGTGTCAGCGGGGACAGGAGGGGGTGACCAGGCCTAAGGAAGGCGCGGTGGTCCAGGAGGGGGTGACCAGGCCTAGGGAAGGCGCGGTGGTCCATGAACTTGTTTGTTTTGGCTGGCCCCCGGGAGAGACAGGGTGGTGCTAGTTTAAAGCACCACTTCGGTCTCCCCGCTGCTGCTTTTGTTACAGGGGGCCAATATTGCAGCTAAGCTGCAAAACCAGCCAACCAGGGGTCCAAAACTGACTCCCACCCTTGTGGCACACCCGGGGAAACGTCACAGTGTCCGCTATGGCCAGTCCGGCCCTGCAGCCACGCACTACTGAAGAAGTCAGTGCAAGCCACCTCAGTATGAACTGAAGGTCCTGCTGCAGCTGGCAGTGCAGTGCTTGCACTGTGCTCCTTGTCCCCCTACATGTTGGTCCTTCGCATGAATACGATTAGGAAAAGTACAGTCTAAAATCTGTAATAAGGATATTGTTTGTTGCAGATCAAATTGGTAGCTGCACTTTGTGAATCGTACCCTCGCTGAACAAACCAATGAGCAACAGCTCTGACTCTAAACGCCCTCTGCATTCATCTTTCTAGGGTAATAGCATACATTTTATCATATAAGCTCTTTTCCATGTCCCAGCTCACTTAAAATATATTTCCTATTAGCTGAAATGTTTTCCAAAAATTGACTAATATGTGAGTTTGTAATATTTGGTTTAACTAGTTTGGTATGTGCAAAAGGTGAATCACAGTAACAATATTACTAATTTTAATTCTGTTATATTGATTTTTCTATTAAGTTGCATACATTACAAATGCATCATTTATCAAGTAGACCTAGGCTCGAGTATTTTTTGGTCTGAGCAACAATAGAGCCACAAGCAGAATAACGATAAGGCCTAATGTACGTCTTGCTTTTTATTCAGACGTCAAGGGAAGGGTCATGTATGTTTCTTGTGCAAATACATTTTAAGATGACAATTTACAACACATAAAAATTATAGCATTATAACATACAGTTATAAGGACATTGACACTTTAAGTCAATTAATTGCCTGCATCTTTTTTCCTAAACAACACCACTTTTAAGACCTTGCTACCGTATTTCTCGGAGAGTGTTTCAATGTGAAAAAACACTTAACACAATCTTGATTAGAAGATATTTTGACAGTTGACTTGCATGCAAATCTATATGTCAAGTGGAGAAAATTATTGTAATTTTAGTAATTGTAATTCAGCGCATTTTAATGCAGGTACCCAGTAGTTTTGAAAATTGGTTTCTTTTGGGTGCCTTGTCTAGCATGCCTTATTTATATAGGCAGGGTGAAAAACGACAAGAGGGGCATAACAGCATCGTGGAAAAGGCATAAATGTGGATTATTCGCAATATATTTTAGAAACACCTGGCTGACGCGTCTGACAGGTCTCAAGGTTCTGATAGTGAGGCGCTAGTTATAGGGCGTTCATAATGCTCTGTATATCTTTGGTTACCAGTGACTATAGATGTTTTGGGTGTAGAATTAAGAGCTGAGTAATTCAAAGAGCGTGAAATGTCTGACGTCACAACAGCAGTCTTTTATGAAGTTAAATTGAGTAGTTTACTGCAACCGTTGCAGAAGGATGAAGTTCTGAGCTGTTCTGACCAAAGGCAGGAATAGGAAGGCACAATTAAAATAATGGTTTAAGAAGAATATATTGATACAAAGAAAACGGGTATGTGTAGATGGTTGAGGAGTCTGCCCTACGTTCCGAGTTAGAGACTTTGAGATGTGGTGATGGTTGAAACCGGTGAGGTGGCACCAGTACGGTTGGGGCGTCTCCGCCGTATGAGTGGAAGAGCGTCACCCCACAGGCCAGAGCTGAAAAATAAAATGGTAAGAACGTTTATTTATTACTATTTTATATTTCAACAACCGACCCGTCCTATAACTGAGTGACAGTGCTTCCAAGTGACATCAGGGAGCTGTGCCTTTTAAAATGCGCTTGCCTCTTTGGCCAGCCAATAAGGGACAGCCAGCCAGACATGAGCGTTTTAAAGTTCTCTAACCTAGCTGTCTCACACAGCTGTGTTAGGGAAAGCACAGGCCTCCAGTGCTCTTAGTAGCACTGAGAGACCCTGCTCTGTCTAATCCTGGTGCTGCTCTCATGCTGTGAGAGCAGCTCCAGGATTAGCCAGTGCTGTTTCCTGGTCCTGCGTTGGAGCCTGCCTGGAAGAGAGACGACCGGTGGAGGAGGACATCGCGTCGTGCCTCAAGGTAAGTGTTTTATTTTATTACCCCCTTCTATCCCTTTCCACCCCACCACCCTCGGTACATGGTAGCTGTCACTGTAGTACGTAAGAGTTTGTTTTGGGTGTTGACTGATGTGAATCCCACTGGTTGTTTATGCATGAAGCATTTATGCCTGGAGAAGCAGATTGAGGAGGTACAACAGTGATTTTAGCTAATAACTCGGTTACAGCATTTCATCACATTTACAGTGTGTGTCATAAGTTGCAACTTTACATGCAGCATTACAGTACAGTGTGGCTGTAGGGCTGCCTTGAATATGCATGTTTTGCCAGACTTAGTTAGTCCCTTGGAACCTATATGGTGTGTGCAAAATAGCCAAAGTGCTGTCAGAGGTCAAAAGTCCTGATTTGGTACCATTATCAACAGACAACTTAACTCCAGGCTGGAAGAGAGAGGGGGCCTTATTTACAGTTTGTTTTACAGGCTACTCCGTCAATAAATGTCACAGATATTCTGTTGTTGGGTCACAACCTCTCTGTAGGGTTACAACCAAACTGTTTTGCTTTCATTCCTCCTGTCTTCTAAACCCGTTTTTGTTGGGTTTTAGGATTCTGCACTTTACCTCTGCTAATCAGTGCTAACGTGCTTGTGCTTTCCCCTTTAAACATGGTAAATTTGCTTATACACAATTGGCACATTTAATTTACTTGTACGTCCCTAGTAAAGTTGTGGTATCTCCCACATATAAACTCCCCCGGCGCCTCGCATGTAATGGAGCTGCTCGCGGTGACATCACTTAGAATGTCACCGCGATCAGCATTCCAAGGCGAGCGCCGGGGACTGTGTGAGGCGGCTCGAGTAAGCGAGGCTGTGGCTGAGGTCACAGGAGTTGTATCTTTCTATTAAAGTCTTCTTAAATTACAACCACCCTTTGGTCCTAGTCGTTGTATGGTGGTTACTACACTGGCGACGAGGGAAAACCTACCTGTGACCTCAACACGCCCAAGGAACGTGAAGAAAAACAGCTGGCGTAAAGAAAAGGAAGCGAGCGTTGCTGAGAGTTTCGGATCACAGCGGCAAGCAACGGAGGCAGCCCCGAGGTCATCGAGCGACAGGCGGGGTGAGCTGAGTAAGCGTGTGAAGATGAGAACTGCCGTGAACTACAAATAAAGTAGGTGACCCCTGCCTGCCATTAGCGCGCCCCCTTCCAGCACTCTGACGGACTTCCGCACGCAGGCACTGGCATTCCAATAACGCTGGTATCCTTGTGTTTAATTGTGCCTCAGTCTGGCAAGCGAGAAGAAAAAAAATTTGAAAGGAGCATTTTAAGACATAGGCGCAAGCTCCGCTCGAGCCCCCTGTCACTCCTGAAGCAAAGACTTTTATCTTGCGCCCCGTCAACGCGCATTAGGGAAGCGCCCTCTCATTTCAGGGACGTGAGAGACCCGCCTCAGACTCCTGTGCCACTGCGACGGTGACGGCCTGCCGCCTCAATTTTTTTGTTGGAAGCGCACTGGGGCAGCGCGTTAGGGGAAATTAGTGTGTGAAGATTCCCACCACGTTAGGAGAAAGTGTGTGATGCATCGAGAGGGCTGCGAGGAGCGTCTGAAGTAGAGCGCCGCGGGAAAGCGTGGAACCTCCTCGGCGTTGGAATGTCTATGAGCAGCACATTAGAGGGCACCAGAGAAGCGCGACGCAGGAAACTGAGTGAAACATAGGAGCGCAGCGAGACTGAGCCTTTTGTGCAGAGAACCCCTCCGTGTTCGACAGGCAGCGCAGGAGGAGTAGGAAAGTGAACATTAGGAAGAGTAACCGTGTTTGTCTTGGCGCTATTTGGCACCAGAAGGGCGAGAACATTGACTGTGAACGAATTTTGAACTGATAGTATCCATCCAGTTGTGCAGAGGGATTCTGGACTCTTCTGTCCCTTCACCACAGGTTCTAGTCAGACCATTTTGAGTTAGGTAGAGCGTAGTGCGGTGCGGTCAAGAAAACGCAGCAATATAGCCAGCACCAGCATACGCTCAAGGGTTCTGCACTTAATTTCCCCCTACCCTGAGGACTGCCCAAGGTCCATTTCTTTCTCTCTCGCTCCTGTTTAATGGCACAGGGGGAATGTGAAACTAAGAATTGTGTAATCTTTAAGGTGTACGCTAACTTACCTTTTCCTTTTCAGCGTCACTGTGTCCAGTGGGTGTGTATTTTCTCTGGGTACCAGCAGGGGAAGTCTGAGCAACTAGCATGCAGAGTGACACCCCTCCACCTTTTTTCTTGACCACTCCAGGGGATCCCAATATCCAGTGGAGGAAATGGAAAAAAGTGTTTTTAAATTACGCCACTGTTTGTGGGCCAAACCTGGGTTTAGAAAGGAAGGTTGCATTATTAGCCTATTATCTAGGTGCGGAAGGTGAGGAGGTCCTGGATCATCTCCTAGATTTAGGGGCACAGGAGGCTAGAGGTCTGAATGAATTTGAAGTGAGCCTTAAGAAGTTAGACTTGCACTACCTTCCTAAGACTAGCACGATTATGGAGAGGTAACACTTTGGGAAGAGAGCACAAAAAGAGGGAGAATCGATAGAAGACTTTGTATCCGAGCTAAGGAAGTTAGCCGCCACTTGCAAATTTGGTGGAGCAAGTGAGGAGAGAATCAGGGACCAATTCGTTTTGGCGTGCAGGATGGAAAGAGTACGGGAGGAGCTATGGCTCAAGGACGACCCGCCCTTGCGGGAGGTGCTCATTATAGCCAAGCAGGTGGAGCATATGCTCCAATGCGTCAAAGAGATAAAGCAAGACGGAGCGGAGAAGAAAATTGATGAAAAGGCCAATGTCAGTGAGGTGGTGAGTGAATGCGAGGCAGTGTCTGTAGTAAAGGGCCAGAAAATAGTGAGTAAAGAACACAAAGAAGGCAGGTTAGGGGGAACGTTTAAAGGCACTTGCTATAGGTGTGGCAAGCAGGGGCACCTAGCTAACGACAGAGAATGCCCTGCTCTCAGATTCACGTGCAACAAGTGCGGGAAGAAAGGACATTTCAAGCAGTACTGCAAGAGTGGGCAGGGAGTCGGCAGACAGAGTAGAGACAGGACGAATGTGGTGTGCAACGAGATTGTTGTGCAGGTACAAGAGTTACTAGCCCCCAGTCCCAGCAACCTTGAGTGTGCGGAAATAGTGGTGCAGGTCGAGGGAGGACAAGTCAGCAGTCCCAAGGACAACATAAAGGTTGGAGGGGTTGAAGTGGAAGCATTATTTGACTCTTGTTCTAGAATTACCATCATTAATGCCAAAGAGTTCTCACGAGTGTCAAAGGGAACGATAATCTTGAAAAGAATGGATCTGAGGCCAGGGGGGTATGCCGGTCGCCCCATCTCTATGAAGGGGTATTTCCTGGGGAAAGTAGAATACAGCAACAGAACAACAGTCTCAAAGGTATATGTGTCCACTGTAGGAGACAACATCTTGGGGTGGCAAGCACAGAAAGAGCTAGGGGTCTATTTGAATCCCAACTGTGATACCCAGATCCTGGTACAAGAAATTATGGAACACAAAGCAGACATTGTAACAGAGTTCCAAGAGGTGTTCAGGGAAGAATTAGGGTGTTTGAAAAACTACTGCCACAAAATAAGACTGAAGGAGAACGCCAGGCCAGTCGTGGCCAAAGTCAGGAAGCTTCCCATTGCTATCCAGGAGGAGGTGAAGGCTGAACTGGAGAAACTGTGCAAGGCCGGAGTAATCGAACCGGTGGAGGCAACAGAATGGTTGGCCCCCATTGTGGCAGCCAAGAAGAAGGACGGATCGGTCCGGCTCTGCATTGATTTGAGGGCACTAAACAAGGAGGTCGTGGTCGACCGTTACCCCTTACCCAACATCACCCAGATGATGAGCATGCTGGAAGGTGCCAAAGTCTTTTCTACCCTCGACCTCACCTCCGCCTATTTCCAGATAAAACTACACGAGGAGTCTCAGGAGCTCACGGCATTTGTGACACCCATGGGCGCATACAAATTCAAAAGGATGCCATTCGGGCTAGTCTCGGCGGCCGCCGTGTTCCAGAGAATCATGGGCAACATGTTGAAGGACATCCCAGGCGTCATGTGCTACCAGGATGACGTGCTAATATTTGCTAAGAACCATGTGGAGCACGATGGTCGATTGAGAAGCGTCCTGGGCAGGTTTCAGTCACAAGGCCTCACTGTGAAAAGAGACAAGTGTGTGTTTGGCTGTGCTGAATTGGACTTCCTGGGACACCAGGTGATCACTGAGGGCATATGTCCAAAAGAGGAATTACAAAACACCATAGTGAACCTGACACCCCCCAAGGGCAAGGACGAGATCAAGTTGTTTATGGGGATGTTAGAGTTCTACAGAAAGTTCATAAGGAACCTGGCGGGAAGGACATATGCCATCAGGCTACTGTTGAAGAAGGAGAATGAATTCCGGTGGAGTCAGGAGTGCCAGAGGGAGTTCGAGGACGTAAAGAAGGCACTCGCAGAGGCCCCCAGTTTGAAGTCGTATATACCCTACCGGGCAACCATAGTCACCACCGACGCAAGTGCGAAAGGTTTGGGAGCTGTCCTCACCCAAATGGGAGAAGAAGGAGAAGAGACCATAGCCTTTGCCTCGAGGTCACTCCAGAAGTCCGAGAACAACTACTCGGTGATCGAGAAAGAGGCTTTGGCTGTATCTTGGGCGCTAGGAAAATTCAGAGACTTCCTCTGGGGAACTCAGTTCACCCTCCGAACTGATCACAAGCCGTTGGTGGAGGTATTCAGTAAGAAAGGTTTAGATGCCATCTCCAGCAGGATAAGGCGGTGGGTAGTCGGCCTTCAAGAATACACCTTTGACGTTGATTACGTCCCCGGGACACAGAATCTCGCAGCTGATTGCCTATCTAGGCTCGTTGGTGATGAAGGGGAGAGAGTGAAGTTGGAGAAGGCGGATGAAGAAGAAGAGGACCTTCAGATGGAGGATGTCTGCACCATCCAGAGGGCGCTGGGGGAAGAAACATGGAGAAAAGCGTTGGAAGAAGACAAAATTTTGGAGGAGATTTACAAAAGAGTAAGAGGCGGTTGGAAGCACGGTGACAAACAGAATGAAAACCTGCGGCCATACCTGGCCATAAAAGACGAGTTATCCATAATAGACGGATGTCTATTCAGGGGTACGAGACTTGTACCTCCTGCAACCGTGAGAAGCAACCTGGTCGAACTAGCCCACGAAGGACATTTGGGCATCACCAAAACCAAGCAAAGACTCAGGGAGAGCTATTGGTGGCGGAGCATGGATCTGATCACTGAGAGGAGAATCAGAGAGTGCATTCCGTGCAGCAACAGCGACAAAGTCCTGAAGCAACAGACGCCCCCTATGGTGTGCAGGCCGCCTCCTTCGGGACCGTGGGTCGAGTTGGCTTTAGATATCGTGGGCCCCATGTCAGGAGAACAGCGGACACCCTACATTTTGGTGCTTGTGGATCTGTATTCCAGGTGGCCCGAGATAAAGTTTGTCAGCGAAGTCACTACCAAAACTGTCATCAGCTTTCTAGGGGAGGTGTTCATCCGGGAAGGACTCCCTAGCAACATTCTGACCGACAACGGTGTACAACTGTGTTCGAAGGAGATGGAAGACTTCCTGGAGGAAAGAGGCATCAGACACAAGCGGTGCGCCCTTTACCACCCTGAAACCACTGGCATGGTCGAACGCTTTAATAAAACCCTCAAAGAAAGCATCCAATTGGCCAAAGCCAGCGGAATAAGTTGGAAGGAGGAGGCGTGGAGACGGCTGGAAGCATACAGGTTCACGCCACATCCGACGACGGGTGTCACCCCGTTTGAATTGCTCCGCGCCAGGATTCCCAACACGAAGCTGACCCCAGGATGGATGGAGTGGCACAAGGGGCGGTCAGACCGATCCAAAGAAGCAGAAAGCTCAAAGAAACAAAAGGAAGCCATGGAAAAGAGAAAGGAAGGATATGACCGGCACAAAGCCACAAAAGAAGTAGAATTCAAGGTGGGAGACAGTATCAAAATCAGAGCTCCAACAGGGAAGGCAAGTTGGTCGGAGTACACCAACCCCACCAAGATCATCAAACTGTTCAAAAATGCAGTCAAGACACAGGAAGGGAAAATATGGAACCTTGGGAGGGTTGTAAAATACCATCCACCAGAGAATTCAAGGGGACGGGAGGGAGACCCTAGGCGGGACCCTAGTTCCACCACGAAGAGGCAAACCATAACTCCCCACCCAACTATCAGGCCTAGCAAGAGGGTGACCAGACCACCTAGACATTTTGATCAGTATATAATGATGTAATGGGGTTCACCACTGCCCACTCTGTCAACCCTCTCACCAGGCCTATGAACATTGACTGTTCCACGCCCAGCTGGGTGTTTCTGTGCCACCTGGTGCGTTCTTCTGTTCTTGTTAAGTTTATGTTTTTCTTTCCGCAGGGAAGGGGGATGTGTGGTATCTCATACATATACACTCCCCCGGCGCCTCGCATGTAATGGAGCTGCTCGCGGTGACATCACTTAGAATGTCACCGCGATCAGCATTCCAAGGCGAGCGCCGGGGACTGTGTGAGGCGGCTCGAGTAAGCGAGGCTGTGGCTGAGGTCACAGGAGTTGTATCTTTCTATTAAAGTCTTCTTAAATTACAACCGCCCTTTGGTCCTAGTCGTTGTATGGTGGTTACTACATGAAGCCATGGTTGGTAGAATAAATACTATTAGTGGGTTTGGAGCACCTATTGTGCTACCCACTTAAGTAGTCTTTTTAAACATTTTTAAGGTCTGTCATTGTAGGCTATATGCAGTTTTGAACTGCCATTTTGACCTGATAAAAGAAACATTTGGAAGGCCTAAACCTCACTTTGTGTAATACCCTAGGGTAGGCAGTGTATTTAAAAAGTTGGACATGTACTTTTAAGTTTTACGTGTCCTGGTAGTGAAAACAACCTACTTTCATTTTTCACTATTGGTAGACCTACCTCTCTCCCATAGGATTACATTGGGTTACCTTATTGCATTTAATAAACAATAACTTTTGATTTGAAACAGGTGGTAGTATCATATTTACACTCAAATGAATTGTAATTTAAAACTCTCATTAACAGTAAAGTCGTATTATAAGTCACAGTTCTGAAAATGCCACTTTTAAGAAGTTTTCATTTTCCTGTCCCAACCATTTGGTGCCTGCAGCCTGTTTTCTGGGTGGAACTGGAAATTGGCCTTTGTGTATTCCTTCCAGACAGCCACACAATAGCGGGACTAGGTGTTGGCAGGATGGGCCATCTTGACTTGAAGGAAGGGCCTGAATTGTCACCTGTCCCACTTGCACTTCCAGACCCTCGCTCAGCATACACACCAAAAGCACACTATGCCATTGTGATTCTAGGAGGAAAACTCCATAAGCTTTTTTCCACTTCAAGCTAGCAATAGGTATACAACTAGGACTGTCAGACCCACTCTTCAGGTGGCTCCTAGACCTGATGCCACTACAGAAGAAGGACTGCCCTGCCGCCAAAGAACTGCCCTGCTGCTTGAGGTCTGCACTGCTGTCTGAGAAGGAAGACTGGACCTGCTGCCTTCATCACAGGCTACCTTAGTGACTTCAAGGGCTTGTTAGCTGGCCTTCTGTTCTTACACAACATGCTCCAGAGGTCTCCTATGAATTGCCCTGCTGACCTGCTGCACTAGACCTGCAATTGGACCTGCCTAACACTTGCTGGCCTCTACTGGAGTGAGTTCCTGGTCCCGAAAGAGGTGCCTCCCAAGTCCTGGGCACATAGTGTGGCATTAGCTAAGCTCTTTCTCGAAGAAAAGCAGAAATCTTGAAGTTTGGGGCTCTTGGTAACTGCAAATGGCCCTTTTGCACCAAGATCTTGCCACCCATGCCGATAGCCAACGCCAAGCACCAGTGAACCTGACTCTTCACACTACAGTGACTGCCAGTAGGAACCTACAACATGAGACCTGCTCTTCACGCCACAGCATGGACAGCCCGTGGCAACCGCAAACATAAAATTCCAACAAGAACCGTCCATGACACCCTACAAGATCTTTGTGCTACAGCAACAACTGTCCCCAACATCCGGCATGCTCTGCATGCTACAGCAATGACCAACCATGACACTCTCCCTGCCCCTCCACTGCAAATGGAAGTTTTTGCCTTGGACTTTAGAGGTAACTTTTTCAGCTGGACTAACCTGGTACATGTAGCTGGTTAAACACTCCATCATGGACATCCTGAACTTGTGATTGTCAGTCATTCTTGCATGACCAGATAACCGTGAGCGGCGCTTTGTGCCTTTAGGCACTATTCTTACCTTAAATCTTTGAAATTGCCTATCTCCAGTTCTACGGATTGGATCTTTGCTCTTTTGATGTCAAATAATTTCTTACATTTCACTCCGTTTTTAAAAATGTAAGTGGGATTGTTCTTCTGTTGTGTTTTCACTTTATTATTTCTTGAGTGCAGCATATATGCTTTATATGTGGCCTCTAAGATAACCCTTTGGGTGCTCATGACGGCTCCACACTGTGATGACTCACGGTAGGTGTGTGCTCATGACTGCATGGAGCTGTCATGCCGCTGCCGGTCTGCTCATGCGGCAATAATTCTCCGCCTGTGCGGGCGAATGGCATGGAGCCGTCAGGAGCACCGAAGCGCTGCGCTCATCCCCTAGCCGCCCTGCACTGCGGCGGAATTCGCGGCGCAAGGAAGGGGTTAAAACTTTGCTTTTTGCCAATCTAAAGAGGGTTAAGCATAGGTTAAATTAGTGATTTTTTTTGGTTCACCCTGGCAAGGCTTGTGGCTGTTGTTTGAGAAGTGCTCACTCTTCTCTTAACCCTTTCGGTGCATCGGATGGCCAGGGGCCGGCCGACACACCAGTGCTCATGTGCCTTGGACGGTTCCCGGCCGTCCTCGCACATGGCACAGGGAATCCCTCCGGTGCAGATACCAGAGAGATTCCCTTAACCCTCCAACAGCCTCGGGAGCTGGGGAAGAGCTTCCCCAACTCCCGAGGCTGCTCCCCTGGTTTCCCTGAAATGACGATCAGCGGGCACGTCGCGCTGACTTTATTTTAGTGAAATTGAAACTGAAATGAGCCAGGAAGCTCACTTCAGTTTCACTTTCCGTACGCCGAGAGGGCTTTCTCAGCCCCCGAGCACGTAGAAAGACGGGAGAGGTCTCGTTGAAAAGGGGTGAATCCCCCCTTTCCAATGGTACCTCTCCCTAGTGGGCCCTGCTTGGGGATCGTCCAAGGAGGACATTCCCCATGCAGGGATCCACCCACTAGACACGCGGGAGGGGGGAGTGGCCCCTCTTGCAAGGGCCTTTGCTCCCCCCATAATTATTTGTGAATAACAGTCTTTCTGCCCCCCCAGGGGACAGAAAGCCCACTACAGCCCAGAGATATTTTTTATTGATGTTGGGGTGGAGGCTGCACAAAAATGGTATGGCAATTCCCCCCCAGAGAATCAGTATTTCTGCCCCCCCCCCCCAGGGGGCAGACAGGGGCAGTAGCCCCAATGTGCCCCTGGGAGGGCAGAAAGCCCACTAGAAACCAGGGATTTTTTTTATTGATGTTGGGGGGAGGGCTTTCCAAAATGGACATGACAATGCCCCCGCCCCCAGTTAAATTCCAGTCTTTTGTCCCCCTGGGGGGCAGTAGCCCTTAATCTTTCCCCCAGGGGCAGAAAGCCCACTAGAAACCAGGGATTTTTTTTATTGATGTTGGGGTGGGGGCTGCCCAAAAAGGGCATGGCATTGCCCCCACAGAGAAATGTCAGTCTTTTTGCCCCCCCAGGGAGCAGATGGGGTAGTAGCCCATGTCAGTCTTTATGCCCCCCAGGAGGGTAGATGGGGTAGTAGCTCCCGATCTGCCCCCAGAGGGGCAGAAAGCCTACTAGAAATCAGGGATTTTTTTTATTGATATTAGGGTGGGGGCTGCCCTAAATTAGAATGACAATGCCCCCACCCCCAGTGAAATTCCAGTCCTTCTTCCCCCCCTGGGGGGCAGAAAACCCACTAGAAACCAGGGATTTGTTTATTGATGTAGGGATTGGCAGGCCAATGCCCCTACCCCCACAAAAAAATGCAACAGTCTTTCTGCTCCCCCAGGGGCAGATGGGGGCAGTAGCCCCTGATGTGCCCTTGGGCGGGGGCAGAAGCTCACTAGGCACCAGGGCTTTTTGTGTTTATGATGTAGGAGTGGGGGCTGTCCAGAATGGGCATGATAATGCCCCCACTCCAAAAACAATTAGAACAGTCTTTCTGCCTTCATATTGGCATATGCCAATATGAAGGCAGAAGGGTCAATAGCCCCTTATCTGCCCCCTGGGGGGCAAAAAGCCCACCAGGCCTCAGGAAATATATTTTTTTGAATTCAGGGGTAAGGTCAGCCCAGAATGGGCATGCCAATTACAGCTCCCCCAAAAAATGCCTCAATTTTTCTGAAAGCCAACTGGGTGCCAGCAATTGCGCTAGCTTTTTTTATGCATGGGGTAGGGCTGCCCAGAATGGGCATACCAATGCCCCCCCCCCAATAAAAATAGCTGGCAAGGACCCAAAACATATTGTGGAGACATCAAAATTACCTAGCACATAACAACCTGGTTTTGCAAGGGGGTTCACCTGGGTTTTTGGCCCCGGGCTTGGCGGCCATCTTTGGAAACCTACCAAACCCAAACATTTCTAAAAACTAGACACCCAGGGGAGTCCAGCGAGGTATGGCTTTCATGAACCCTTCAACGTTGTCCTACTCAGAATCCCCTGCAAACCTCAAATGTAGCTGAAAAAAATCTAATTTTCTCAAATTTCTGTGTGGGAAAGTTCTGGAATCTGCATGATAAACACATTTTCTACCACCCAGTGATATCTCAGGTCTCCCAATAAAAATGGTATCTCAGTCGGGTGGGTGGGTCAAGTACCGGCGACAGGCAAGGGCCCAAAATATATTGAGGAGACATCAAAATGACCTATCACAAATAACCTGGTTTTGCCAGGGAAGTCACCTGGGTGTTTGGCCCCGGGCATTGCGGCCATCTTAGGAAACATACCAAACCCACCCATTTCTGAAAACAAGACACCCAGGGGAGTCCAGCAAGGTATGGCTTGTGTGGGTCCCCCAACATTCCTGCGTGTTCCTGAAAGCTGGAATTATAGTTACTTTAGAACAGCAAACCATTTGTTGATGCCATTTTTATGAAAAAAACACTTCAATCCAAAACACTTTTTTCCTATTTTCCCAAAAACCTCAAAGTGTTATTATATTTTAGCAACTTTCTGGGTCCCTTCCAAGGTAACCCACATACCTTGGGCACCTTTAGAATTCCCAGTATGTTGGAAAACGGAAGCAAATTTGGCATGGATACATTATATGTTCACAAAAGGTTATGGAGTCCTAAACGCAGACTACCTCAACTAGCCAAAAAAGGACTCTGCACTGGAGGGGAAAGGCACAGCAGTTAAGGATGTAAAATTTTAGACCTAAGGCTTTTAGTAAGCTTAAGTACAAGGAGAAATGTAACCTTAGTGACCCCTATCTCAGGTTTCTGGCTTCCTTACAATTCACATTAATTTTCATGTTAATTAGGAACAGTTCCAATGGTAGGTGGATCCCATACATTTTTATGCAGGTGACAAAATCTGTTGTTCTGGAGATTACTGCAAAAACAACAATTGATGGACGGAATGTTGCACAATGGCAAATCATTCACCCCCAGTCACAGATCTGGGTTTAATCCATCTTTATTTTACTCAGCAAACCTCCCCAGTTCAGACATGGCCACATGCAAATCAGTCTTGACCCTGTGCCTCATGTGAACAGTCCAGCCCGAACTGCCAAGCCATGTCTTCCCTGGACCGGAATAAAGCATCCTAGGACCGATTTCTGATTATCAGTCGTCATCAGCCAGGACAGCTTGATTCCAGTGGCATAGAGAGCACGGGACTCAAGTATGAGCATATCCGTCCCACTCGGGGTGACAAATGCAAAAACAACAATTGATGGACGAAATGTTGCACAATGGCAAAACATTCACCCCCAGTCACACATCTGGGTTTAATCCATTGTTATTTTGCTTACCACACCACCCCAGTTCAGACATGGCCATATGCAAATCAGTCTTGACCCTGTGCCTCATGGGAACAGTCCAGCCTGTACTGCCAAGCCATGTCTTCGCTGGACCGGAATAAAGCATCCTAGGACCGGTTTCTGGCTGTCAGCCATCATCAGCCAGAATAGCTTGATTCCAGTGGCATGGAGAGCACGGGACTCACGTCTGAGCATACCAGTCCCACTCGGGGTGACAAATGCAAAAACAACAATTGATGGACGGAATGTTGCACAATGGCAAAACATTCACCCCCAGTCACAAATATGGGTGAATCCATCGTTATTATGCTCACCACACCACCCCAGTTCAGACATGCCATATGCAAATCAGTCTTGACCCTGTGCCTCATGGGAACAGTCAACCCAAACTGCCCAGCCATGTCTTCCCTGGACCAGAATAAAGCATCCTAGGACCGGTTTCTGGCTATCAGCCGTCATCAGCCACGATAGCTTGATTCCAGTGGCATAGAGAGCACAGGACTCACGTCTGAGCATACCCGTCCCACTCGGGGTGACAAATGCAAAAACAACAATTGACGGACAGCATGTTGCACAATGGCACACAATCCATTGTGCTTTTAGCTCTGCCCGCTGCAATATTACAAATGTGGGATGCGCACGCCAGTGTGGTGTTCGCATCCTAATTGTTGGTGCGGGACCGCCACACGCATTGGGGGCAGTCCCGTTTCCCGGGGCTATAGCGGGCAGACAAAGTCCGCCTGCCATACTAATGAGCCCCATAGTTTTCATTATGATGAGATGACCTGGTTTTCCCAATTGTAATTATTATAGAAGTAATGCTGACATGTCCAATCCAAAAGTCACTTGCACAGGACTTTCATAAGCTCTTGACCTAATCACAACATGCATATAAAAGTCACGAAATTGCTGAGTTCAAGGAGACTTTTTAGTTTCAGTTTTTCCCAGTTTGTACTTCATTGTTATGACCTTTTGGCCCACTGACTATATAAATTATCAGTTTTTTCTTCCCTTTTTGTTTAAATACTAGACTGTAAGCTCCAACTACAGCTGGTAGTGTATACGCCAGCTTAACTACAATTCCCAATGTCCTTCTTATGAGCGTGTTCTGACTGACTTGTCACTGCCCTCCCTAACGTGGCACGTCTCACACCACTAGTTGGGGGCATGGTTTGATGCGTACACTGAAGTTCATCTTCGGCTTCCTGTACCGTTCTGTGTTTGCGGACAGGGTTACTGTTGGACCGCGTCTTCCGTTCCAAAAGGGAAGCATAGATTTTGCTTTTCATTTGTTCCAGATACCGAGGTTTCATTTTGTTTTATTTTTAAGAGGGCACTGCCCATGGCTCGTACTTTTGAGCATGCTGCGTAGCACATAATATTTCACTGAGCACGGCTGTATGTGACTCGTTTCCTTCGCTTTTCATTTTGAGTCACCACTGCCATTTGCAATATTAGCTCAGTTTTCATAGCCATTAATTTTCCCATATTAATCAATGTATATTATTTTAAAGCTAGTTGAGTAACACGTAGTAATCTCTTTCTCTCGTTATCTTTGTGTCAACTACCATGTTCATTTTATTAACTGTGTGTGAATATTATGGCCCACATTCTCTAGTCATTATTTAACACCACCTAGTAGAATTGTAAAGGAACTGGATGCCACCTTCAGTAGTTGGTACCGAGGTTAAAGGTATTCATGCATTCATCTGACTATTTGGGTAAGGTGCCACACGCTAAATTTCTAATAAATTACATTACAGGCACTGTATTCTTAATTACGCATCGTAGGGGTTGTGTGTTTGATTGTTGATACACACTCTTTTTTGTCTATCTTTCTAGGGAATTTGATGACCAGTATGCCCAAAGTCTGGGTGACATATCACTCCACCTTCTAGTTTGGTATAAGAGTTCTGGTACCATTGTTTCAAGAGTACACAAGTGGTTATTGGTATTCCACATTTTGCACTTTTTGGGTCCTGATAAAGGCTGCTGCATCCCTATGGGAGCATTAAGCCGAAACATGTCAACCTTTTTTCACCAGGCTTTGACAGATTAAATTCCCCTTTGTCACAGCTATTTACTTTTAAATCTAGCTGGTGTATGCAATATTAAATTGGGTGGCCTGCATTAAGCTTGTTTTAATCTCCTTCACATTTTTCACTTAGCCCCCTCCACATACCTTGTTCATCTAGAGGTTTAGTCTACCTCATTATCTCCTTCCTCTCATTGAGGGGATTGCAGCCCACACTGCGACTAGGTTCGCAGCGCAAGGAGATCTTCTTTGATGAAGCATACCAGCCTTGGGTGGGTGAGTGGAATCGTCCCTAGAAAGGGATACCCCAATACTTTATTGATGTACTAAGCCAAGTGACCTGGTATTGTGTTTTCAAATTATAGTGTGGCGAATCTGTCCCTGTTGGTCTATAAAATTTCCTCAGGCCCTCTTTTTTCTGTGTATCATATTTGCCAGACTATTGCCATGTCCCGGTTGAGCTCCCAACTGAGCATCATCAAGACGGTTATTCTCTTCGAGAGGAGAGCACATTTGGGTGGCCGCTAGGTATTCCAGGATGTTCTTGCTGCTAGGAGTAGAGTAATGGGCCAATAGTTCCTGGCAGAATCAGCGTCAAAACTTTTTTATAAAACAGTCTGTCATTAGCCTTTCTTCAAGTTCAAAGGCAACAAGGCCTGAAGTGAAATTTTGATTAGAGGTTTACAGTTGAAATTCAGGATTGTTGCTAGGAAGTGAGTCAATCTGAGTGGGAGTGGGTCAGAGGGGGATCCTAAATTAAAGCGTTTTGACGTTGGTGCCATGTACTTCTTTGAGGGAATTATAAAATGATCCCTGGCTGTAAGATGAACAGTGCAATTGTGACATTGGTGGAATGTGGGGATGATCTGCTATAGAATTTTGCATAGTTGAGATTTTATCAGTCCAGACATTATCTTTTTAGAGAAACCCTGTAAGAGTATAGACCAGAAAACCAGATTGTCAGTATCTGTTAGACTCGCAATTACGTTGAAGATCTGTTCCTGTTTGTTTTTTGCATGGGTTATTTTATCAGCTTAGCCGTTTGTGCATTCAACTTGAAAAATAGATTTATTTGAAGAGGTTCATAATCTTTATACTAACTTTTTTCATTCCACAGGTACCATTTGTAGTCAGTTTAGAGAATTAGAGAGCCATGGGGCTGCATGGGTTTTGTATTTGTCAGCCTCTCAGTTTTGGATCAATGGGGTATGGGGTGTGGAGATGATCCAAGTACAGAGTTTCAAAGGATCAATAACAGAGGATGGGTAGCTGTAGCAGCTGAAAAGGTATCTTCAGTAACCATGATGCATATCACACCTTCTTTGTAAGTAGCAGTGGTTGCATGTTTTGTTATCGAGATGTTAAATGTAATTGATGCATAATCCTATCAGATATCTGGAGAGAAAGTTGTTGAGTATCCCCTGAGAGGGCAATAAGTGAACAAGTAGACTGCTGCATGGATCAGGAATTGGATATGCTGGAATAAATCATTGTGCGCTAATTGAGCTGAATGATTCCTAAACTATTGATGTATTGGGTCACTTAAGTAGAATAATAGGGACAATACTGCTTGTGTTAAATATTTTTGTGAGTTCTTTGAAAGCATCGAAGAGCGCAGGGGGCACATTCGCGAGGGTGTTCGTTTTCTATTTGAGCCTGAGGTTCCAGGTATTATTTTTTGCATAATAAATGTGAAGGGGTTTCTATTATAATGGCAATGTCCCATTCACCGCAATGTGATCACTCTGCTGCAGCCATTATCTTTGTTTCAGGCAGCCTTGTATTTTAATGGCAATGTCACATTCATCACAATGTAATGACTCTATTGCTTTCATTGTCTTTATTTCAAGGGGGATAGTAATTATCTATCTGAGCCTGCTGGTGTTATTTGCTATATAATAGATTTAGATGGACTTGCATTATAATAACAATTCCCAGTTCATCCCAATGTGAGGAGTCTGCTGATTTCATTGTCCTTATTTAAGCCTGGAGAATATAGATTTCATGATACAATCAGTTTCCAGATCTTCAGGGTCTGAACTAAAGCCTTTTCCAATATTTCTTGGGTGTGGCATTCCAGGTCCTTTTATTCCATTTTCAGATAATAACACTTCTGAGTCTCACAAGGAATCTAAAAGCTGTTTTCTAAAATCAATCAATTAATCAGGAGGGATTTGTTAAGTAGAATGTATCACCCGGCAGCGTCTCCAGGCGCTGGGGAGGGGGACTCTTCCCTGCTCTGAGCTATTTTGTTAAAGAGCCAGGTTTACATTCTCTTCTAAAACTCGAGTAAATTTGCTGCAGATTGCAGGGGCAAGATGAGGTCATTCCAGAGTTTGGGTGCGAGTTAGGAGAAAGAACAGCTGCCACTTTTGCAAATACGAGGAGCGGAGTTGTCGTGTGAGCTGGTGGAAGTTCACTCTCTGGTTGAGGTAGGCTGGGCCCTTGTTGTTAGGGGGTTTGTAGGTATGTGTGCGGAGTTTGAAGTGGCAGCGTTTGCTGATGGGATGCCAGTGTAAAGTTCTGAGGTGGGGAGTCATGTGGGTACATCTAAGGAGGTCGAGAACGAGCATTGGTAGCCACATTTGATATTGTTTGGAGTATGTTTAGGAGTTGGAGTTGATCCCTACATATAGGGCTTTGCCATAGTCCAGATGGCTAGTGACGAGAGTGGGTGATGGTGTTTCGGGTGACTGTGGGGAGCCATTTGAAGATTTTCTTCAGCATGCGGAGGAAGCGGAAGCATGCTGAGATGACCGTGTTCATCTGTCTTTTCATGAATAGATTGTGGTCAAGGATAATGCATACGTTTTTTGCGTATTCCATGTGCTGTGGAGGGGTCCCTAGTTTGGTGGCGGCCAAGTGTGGTTCCAGGTGGAGGCAGAGTTCTCAAATATTAGTACCTCAGTTTTATCGGTGTTAAGCTTGAGGCACTTGCATTACATGCCGCTGGCGATGTAGGTCATGCACCTGAGAAAGGTGGTTTTTGTGTTGGTGGAGTCGGAGGAGAGGGATAGGATGAGTTGGGTGTCATTCGCATAGGATATGATGGTCATGTTATGGGATTGAACCAGGGTGGCTAGGGGGGGCCATACAGGTGTTGAAGAAAGTGTGCTTAGTGAGGAGCCTTGGGAGACACCAAAGATGATGTATTTTGGACCTACGGCATAGAGTGGAAGGTGGATGCTTTCGGTTCTGCTTGTGAGAAGGTAGGCAATCCATTTGAGGGGCTCTACTTTAATGCTATCTGGTGGAGGTCGATGAGCAGTGTGCAGTGCGACATGATGTTGAAGGTTGTGGAGATGTCGATGAGGATGAGGGCAGTGGTTTCGCCCTTCTCCAGGAGGGCTATGATGTTGTCTGTGGCTGTTATGAGGGCGGTTTCTGTGCTAAAAACGAACATGGAAAGTTATCATCACAATCGCATATGATTTTTACCTGGACATAGATGGTAAAGATCTTGAAGACTGCATTCAGTCTTTCACTGACTTTTATATAAGTTAGCTACTACATTACCTCATCCAAAGCCCAGACAACTAGTTCTTGTTTCTCAGTGCTGGACTGGATGGATATTTCTTAAAGGAGATTACCAAGTTGAACTTATGTTACTTCCCCAGGTATTGTCTGAGTGAATATTTGCAGTATGCCCCAGGGCTCCATCTTATACTGTTCTGGAGGACCGTTATAAAAACATATCTTTTGTTAAATTATTGATTTTGAACTATGCAGGCAATACCAATAGCTGCTCAAAGCCACCACAAACCTGATGTCTTACTTACCTGCTTTTCGACCGAGACCATTGCCATTGGATCATGGAACTTGAAGACCCTATACAAGACAGGGAAGACAGCTCAAGTGGCAGTGGAGATAAAAAAAATACAAACCTGACATCAGGAGCAAAAAAATTATTAGATTGACAACAGTCCATCAATAACTATACAACGAAGAATTACTTAAGAATTAATTCGCCTAAATTACAGTTGTGGATGTCGGAGCTCCTTCATCCTCATGGCCATGAAATAGCAGACTAAATCTTTAAGAACTTGTTTTCCAGTTTTGAAGGCAGGGATACACGTACTTTCATGCACAGAGAGCGGGCATAGCCACGCAGAACACCAACGTTTAGAATTGTGTGTTATTCTTCTAAGGATACTTAGACAGGCTACCCCGAGCTCAACATTTCTACAGCCGATTGTTTACAGTAAGCTGGGTATTTCCCTGTACCCACTATAATCCTTGTAAAATAAAGAATACAGAATGCTGCTCTGTTGCAGGTATTACAATATGCATGTCAATCCATCCGGTCACTTCACTGGCTGGCTTTATAGGAACAGGTCATCTTTAAAGATTGTGGGCCTCATTTATGAAAAGTGACGCATCGCTGCGTGAAAACAGCGATGCGTCACTTTTCACTGCGCCCTCCTTGCGAGACCAATGATGCGTCATATTTACAGTATGACGCATCATGGCGCAAGGAGTTACAGATACGTCAGTATTTCTGACGTATCTGTAAGTGCAAAAGTCACGCATTGCTGGAATGTGTCACAAAAGTGACGCAACTCCAGCAATGCGTCCTTTCACATGTGGAAAGACCCATGTGAAAGGGCTTGTATCAGTCTTACGCCTGCTGTGAGGCAGGCGCAAGATTTTGACGCAACAGCGTCCTAAAAGTGACGCAGTGGAATCTCATAGATTTCACTGCGTCACTATTATGAGGCTTTTTGCGGGGGAACGCCCCCCCTGCATACATTATACATGACGCAGGTATAATGTAGCGCAGGGTTTTACAAAGTGACGCATCTGCTTAGATGCGTCACGTCACTTTGTAAATAGTGCGCAACAGGAGGCATGTTTTACGTCGCCGATGCGTCACAAAAAGTGACGCAACGGAAGCGCAAAACTGACGCAAGGCCTCATAAATGAGGCCCTGTGTATGTTGCATTGCGATAGCAAGAAGCCATGTACCAATATTACTTAGGTTGCTTAAGCTCTTATGAACCCTGTAGTTGTCAATTTACATCTTCTAGTGGTCCAGCAATACATTAAAATTAAAAATGTGCATAGTTTTAAATTGTGCACATGTTGTAGCCTTGTCACTTCACTTGTGTCTAAGGAAAATGTTTTGCCTGTAGTTTTTGTAGTTTTCTGGGTAAGTAAGTAATCATTTGATTGCATTTTTAGTGAAATATTTTGCTTAGAAAGTGCATTTTATTTTGCATTACAGTGCTTTACAACAGCTGTAAAACACAATTCGACTGTCTTTGTAGTCAAAGCTGGATAGCTATATGCTTTAGCTTACATGATTTAATAAATATAGTGAATTTCTAATTTGAGTTTGTATCTGTGCACCCGCGTAATAAAAGCTTTCTCTGAGTAAGGCTCTAGCTCCGCCAACACAATCAATCCAAGGTTTGGAAAGTCAAATTGTAATGAGTCATTTGTTGCTTCTGAATGCGCCACTGCCCCGATCCTCTGCAAGGGTGTTCTTGGAGGTTAGCCGTAGCACCTATGACCAACTTTGGTAACTAATTCTTCAGGCTTTCAGGAAATCATTTTACATAATTTTCCCGTTGCTAGCATTTGTACAAATGGAAACTTCCATGTTTTAGCTATTTTAGATCAAAACTAAACTCAAGAATTTTCATAAATGGCTTTTTGAATTTGCTAGCGTTTTCAGAACAACATCGCTCTGAAGATCCAACAAATGACCATACCTCTTTGCCTGGACTAAGGGCTCCAACTCTTTGACAACTGTGCAAAGAAAGTGACCTCATCCATGGCTCTACATTGAGGAAAATGGATCACTCATAGGTCTCTCAGTGCCGAGAAGAAGGCAACATAAACCCATGAATACATATTGATTACACAGCTTTCAGTTAATAACCAGAAATTTGATAATGTGGAAGATGAAGTCAAGAGAGAAACATGAAGAAGGTTAAGACCATCACTTTTGCCAAACTTCCATCACACCCAAGTTTGGTGTCTCCTTCCAAAGGTTTCCAACCAGACATATTGGAAGGGGAGAGACTGCAAACGGAGGGAATGTAAATAGAAATGGAATAGCCCTTGAAAAACAAAGGCAGATTCACGTCATCCTCCACTAAAAGATCTAGAGGGAAGCTAGAATAGTACTAGAGCAAACAATCCATTCAAAACTATTCAAGAAGTTGCTGCTGGAGGTCCTGCAAGCTCATTGTACCAATGTCCCTGCAAGCAATGTCTTGGCAAAGCCTAGGGACATAGCATGTCTAGCTTTCACGAAGCTTAACTGCAGCATGCACCTTGCAGAGAGAGGACAGAATATCAGAATTATTACATATTTATACACTAAATAGAGAGTTTTGAGAAACCTTAGTCTGATGCCAAACAGTACTAGGAAGCATAACCAGTACAGAGCTAATACCTGGACATTGTACCAAAATCATCAAGTATGGTTAATAAGGTGGAAACGTAACAAATGCTTTTCAGACTGGTGCCACATTTGCTTGATTCAAAACCAACAGATGTAATTGATTTTACAAAATCAGCTATACAGTATGCAAACATGGGTTTACAGGTGGAGGTAAAAGTAGCAGAACATTTCAAATGTAAGTAGGGGATATTTAAAGGAGTCCGTCTTCCAGAGTCCTAAGTGGAAGTGCAAGGAACTAAGTCATAAGGGAAGAGATGAGACCTTCTCTTGCAACATGGAGACTGCATGGTTTTAGTTTTCACATAAAAACACAGGACCCGATTCACAAAAGTAAACTTAGAGTAACTTGATTGTGCATGAGCCTCTTTAAATTAGTCTGGGTGACTGCCCTAACTTTTTACTTTTAACTGGCAGCATAGGATTATTATTGTCTATCTGGGATGAACAATGAGGCAAAGAGAGTTGAATTCTCAATAATGGGTAACCCGGGTCCCGAACTAAGAGAGAGTCGTCTTTCCCTAAGGTCAGTCTCCGTGCTGATAACCTGAATAGCCCTTCCTAGAATCCTATCAATAGAAGTACTTTTAGCAGGGAGAATTGGAGCTGGAGGGACACCAATAATCTTCTATTTACCCAATTGACTTGGAGGGAATCTTCTGCGTACGCAATGAAATCATAGACCCCAGACTTCTCCCAATTAATTTAAATGCCCAAACAATCAATTAAACAAAGTTACTTTCTGGAGGAAAACCAAAGAGACAGGGCCCAACCTTTTCTTGGCTCTGACGGATGCAGATGGGCCTGCTCTTGGCCGGATCTTTGCCAGTTTCTCTGATGTAGATGTTTTCTCTTTTTTATTTCTCCTTGTCGATGAACAAAAGTTCATACGACCAGTGGTGGCAGTAATTTAATGATTACACCCGATGATATAGAAATGCAAATCCCCCTTCATCAAGTGGTAGCGAGAGGATGGTTTATGTCACAGGAAAAAATTAGCTGAAAAAATGTGCCCATGTCTCTTAAGTACAAAGCTCTAACTTGAAGACTGAAGGTGTTCGCGGTTTTGAAGGTGGTTGCAGTGGTGGAGGTGTGATTATCCATAGGTTTATGCATTGCAATTGTTTAATTAAGAGTTTGCCATTGTGTTGAAGTTATGTGTTTGGTATTTTGTTAGAGATTGATAGATTAGGCATATCTAAGTGCTTGATGTTGAACTTTTGAAGTTGTTATCAGTCTCGAAGTAGTCCAAGATCCCGGGATAGTTAAGATATAAGAAGTTGTGGTGTTATTTGTCTGCTAAATTTTTATGGTGCAGATTTGTGAGGTACCATCGACTGCACAATTGAGGTATGAACTACAACACATTGTTGGGAGTCTACTAATATTGTGTGTATTGGTGTTAGTAGAACCTACTGTGCAAAGGGGAAACTAAATCAGTCAGGGTGATTTCCCACTGGTCGAGATTTCATTTGTGTATGTGTGTGTGCAAGGAAGTCGGAGGTTGTTAAAACTTTGAATTCAATGTGTCTCTTGTATGAATTAACCATTTTGAATTCTTTAGCAGAGCAGACAAAAGTTATTTGTTTATTGTGCTTGCTTGTAGTTGTAGAATTTGTGTATGAGAAACATGTATAGGAGGGCGATCCGCTGCATGAAGTGAATAATTGAAGCATGCCATGCTGGGATTGGTTAGTTGGTGTGAAGTGCTGCGTTGGGATTGATTACTGAATTATCATGTATTAAGCTGAGCTAGGCTCATAAATAGAAAATTGTGCCATACTTGGAGGAAGGTATTATGTATACGGAATTGTTTACTGAATAAAAACATGGACATTTTCTGAATTTGATCATTGTTCGATTTGTTGAACATTTGCGATCATGAAATGTTTTAAAGATCTTAGAGATCTGATGAGAGCTGATGAACGAGTAGCATTTTGGGGGGGGTAGAGGCTTCACTTAATGTGGTAAATAAATTAATCCCCCATCAATCGAATTTCTAGAATGCTATCAGAAGGCAAAGAAAGTGGAGTCCGTGGTGCAGAGTTAAGGCTTCATTCCATAACTCGAGTTAAGGGAGAGCTCCATCACCCAGCAGGTTCAGGAGTGGTGTAACGCTCCATTCAAACAGCAGAATATTTATACATATCCAATCAGTAGGCAAAAGAAAGAAAAAGGAAGTGACAAGCAGAAGTGACAAACAGTAATTTCAAACAAGATGTGTCAAGGTATGGGCATGTCCTATGTCTCGTGGGAGTGCATGTGATGTTGAAATGTGTTCTTGCTCTTTTCAGTTGAAGGCCCTTCCTCATCAGGGGGTTTTATCTCTAACTTACAGTCAAGAACTGGAACTATTTCTTAAAACAGGAACTAACTGCTGCTGGTTCCCAGAATTGGCAGAACCACAGGAATGTGTGGTCAATGAACTGAGATACCAGGCGCAGGGTGTCTTGCTCGTGGGTCTGAAGACAAAATGGATGTCACACACAAAATGGGTGCTTGTCTGAATAAAATTGGCTACCAGGCAGAAACAGGGAAATGATTGGGCATAATTGTCAATTTTATTTCCTCATTCCCTCCTTGCCCCAGAGTATACCTGTTTCTATATCTCAATTTGCATGAGATTGTCTATGCATTCCTGTAGCATAATTCTTTCCTTTTCTTTCTGTTGGACACGTGGTGGAATGCAGCTGGCAGCGCATAGTCTGCACAGGGCGGGGCCACATTGGATGCAAAGGCAGCATCCAGTTATTACCAGGAGTATTATGCCTGTTGCTGACAGCAATTTCCATCCCCAGGATGATACAATTTTCCAAAACCAGTCCGACCATATCCAAGTGCCAGGTTCTTGATGGAGGCTGGTGGCTATCTTGTGTAATTTTGTTATAGCCGTATATACAGACGGAGAGTTATCAGGAATGAAAGCACAGCAGCTAGAGCCGATAATTTTACAGGCTCCGCCTCTGTCAGCCAGGATGATGTCATGGACAAGGCGGTTTTGAGAGCAACCAATCCTATGGCAGACTGTTCCTGAGTCAAATTCCCCAGGGCAGACGCTGTCTGATTTACAACAGCCTTGCATGACCTACTTCCATCAGGGCATGAGGTGGGGCTAGTGTTGTCGGCTGGTATGAGGGCGAACCAGGCCTCACAAGTCCCATTATAGGAAAACGGGAAGGGGAAGAGAGGCATCCCACCTTTCTTTTGATGAGGTGGGAGGCGGCCACATATCCAGCAATCTGTGCTATTGCTGGCTTGATGAGTATAGTGTAGCATCTGTATAAAGGTATTGTTCTGCAGTGCTAGTCTATGAGCTTTCTCATGAGGGGGTAGGTCGTGATATGTGTGTTCCTGGGTGCTGTTAGGTGCATGGGAGTTATGTGGTGCTGGCGGGAAGACAATGTGGAGGACCCAACCGAGACACGTCATGATTGTTATTAAGAAAGACAGTATGATCAAACATATGATAGGGCCGCTATGCAACTTCTTAACATTCTTCTTTAGGCGCCTCATTTTCTCTTTTTCCCACATAGTCAGGGTGTCTGAGTCTGCCCCCATGCTCTGACCACTTCACCACGAGACCTGTGTCCGTGGGCTTAATCAGCCAGAATCCGGGTGGCGGATCTCAGCTTTGATTTATATTCCTGTTGTGGGGTCTGTTCCAAGGGCAATGAGGATTGTTCAGTCACAGTGTCACTGGGTTTGGCGATATCGCTGGCAACAGAGTCTAATTCTCCAAAGTAGTTTTTACAGTGACTGGCATGGAGCCAGCCTTTTCTACCTTCGATCTTCACCGCAGTCCGCGTAGTCAGGAGGACCAACTTTGGCTTTTTCCACCTGGGCTGGAAGGGATTTGTCCTGTCGAAGTTGCGGACCAAGACCCAGTCCCCGGGTCAGATGGTGTGCTCTTCAGGGTTGGTTTTGTCTGGGAAGGCTGCAGCCACCTGTGAATGACAAGAATGGAGTGCAGACATCAAGGAAGCCAGGTAATCTGTCAGAACAGCACTATCAACATCAGTAATGGACTTGGGTCTGGGTATTCCCCATATGTTAGGGGGTCTACCAAACACAATTTCATAGGGGGCTAGTCCTGTCCTTGAATGCGGGATCATCCTGGCATAGAACAGTGCCACTGGTAGTGCTGTAACCCAATCCACCCCTTTCTCTGCCACTACCTTCGCCAGTTTAGTCTTGTGGGTCTGATTATATCTTTTTACCAGTCCGGCAGCCGGCGGGTGTCGGACACAGTGGAACTTCCAGGTATAGCCTAGGAGGAGTGAGACGTGTTTCATGAGTTCTGAAGAGAAGGGCTGGCCGTTATCTGAGAAGATGACGCGGGGCAGCCCATATCGGGGGAAGAATTCTCTGACCAGTTGTTTAGCTGTCGTGGCTGCTGTATAATCAGGGACTGGATAGGCTTCTACCCATCTGGTCAGGGCACATATGTCCCCTACATCTATCCATTTGGATCTAATCCATCTGAAGAACATCGAATGGGTGGTCTGGTGGATGGAACCCACCTTGCTCGACTGGGGTGCCTTTCCCTGGATTGTGCTGGGAACATATCATACATGTCTTTGCTCGTTGCTTTGCTGCTGCTCTAAGATGCTTGTTGTACCATATATCTTTTATACTGTCCAACATGCCTTTTTCCCCCAAATGCGCTGGTCCATGTATGGTATTGATGATAACCTGGACCATCGCATCCGGTAGGTACCACACAGCTCTTCCTGGAATCATCCATCCCTGTTCTGTCTGTACCCCTCCATTGTCTTTCCATTACTGTAACTCTGAGTCTGTGGCATGTTTTTGTACACTGTGTACGTCTTGGAAAGGATCTCGAACTGTGTGTGCTTTGTTGTTCTGTAGTGTTAGTAACTCTGTCTGGGCTGTCTTTTTGGCTGTGAGGTCTGCAAGCTCATTTCCTTTGGAAATGTCATCTGTCCCCTTTGTGTGCGCTTTACATTTAATTATTGATATTCGTTTGGGCAGGTGTATGGCTTCCAGTAATTGTGTGATAAGTTCGGAGTGTTGAATTTTGGCTCCATGTGAGGTGAGGAATCCTCTTTCCTTCCACATCGTGCCGAAATTGTGTACTACTCCGAAGGCATACTGGGAATCGGTGTACACATTGATGACTAGATCTTTTCCTAAATGGCAGGCGTGTGTGAGTGCTATTAGTTCAGCTGCTTGGGCAGATAGTATGAAGATCCTGTGTGATTTAAGAACAGTAGTTCCGGTGGTGACTGCGTAGGCAGCTGCTAATTCTCCTGTTGTGAGACGCATACAGGAGCCGTCAACGAACAATGTCTTATCTGGGTCACAAAGGGGGGTGTCTAGTAAGTCTTGTCTGGGTTTAGTTACTGGCTCTACCTCGATACTACAATCATGTATTGTTCTTTGCGTGTCATAAATGGGCAATAATGTGGCTGGATTCAGGATGTTGCATCTGTGAATCGTTATGTGTGGCTGGAAGAGTGTCATTTCGTAACCTGTCAATCTAGCCACCGTGAGGTGTTGGGTCTGAGTTCTGTTTAAGAGCAACTCCATGGAATGGGGTACATGAACAGTTAATGGGTGTCCTAGCACGATGGAGTCACTTTGTCGGATTGCTTGGGCTGTGGCCGCTACCGATTTCAGGCATGCAGGAAGAGCCCGTGCAACTGGATCCAGAATACTTGAAAAATATGCACACGGTCTGTTTCTGCCTGCCTGATCCTGTGTCAGGACGGACAGGACAGTGCCATCCTTCTCAGTCACAAAGAGCGTAAAAGTTTTTAGGTAGTCAGGGGTTGCTAACACTGGAGCTTGGCAGAGAGCTTGTTTAAGGGTCTGAAAAGCTTGTTCATGTTCCTCCACCATGGTAACTGTGGATGTTGTGCAACCTCTGCTGTGGTAAGGTTGATGAGGGGTTTAGAAATGAGGGCATATTGTGGAATCCACTGTCTGCAATATGAAGTAAGTCCCATGAAAGCCCTGACTTGTTTCTGTGTTTGAGGTCTTGTCATGGCGGTTATGAGTTTGATGCGTTCTGGTGTGAGTTGCCTACCCTCCTTTGACAGCAAGTGCCCTAGATAAGCCACTTGCTGTAGACAGAATTGTAGCTTGGAAGGTGATACCTTGTGGCCATTATCAGCTACAAACTGGAGGACCGTGAGGGAGGCTTCGCAGCATTTTTGTTCCAATCGGGCAGTAATGAGTATATCGTCAACATATTGTAGTAGGGCTGTTTCAGGGGGGACATGTACTGTGTCCAATTGTCTTTTTAGGGCCTGGCTGTATATGCTCGGACTTTCAGTGAAGCCTTGAGGTGCTCTTGTAAATTGGAAGCTCCGCCCTTGGAGGGAGAAGCCAAAGAGATACTGGCTGTCTGGATGAATAGGGATAGTAAAGAATGCATTTTTTAAATCTATTACCGTGAACCATGAAGCCTGTGCATCAATAGCGGTAAGTAGAGTTGAAATGTCTGGGACTACTGGATGTTGGGGTAATACACATTCATTGGGTTTTTGCAGGTCTACCACTAATCTGTACACTGGAGGTGAATCTGGTACCGTCCTCTTATGGACCGGCAGAACAGGTGAATTACAGACGTTGAAAGGTGTTTCTTTGACTACCCCAGACTGAATGAGATCCTCAATTATTTTTAGGAGGGCCATTTCTGCAGCAGGTGGTATCTTATATTGCTTAAGACGTGGTAGAGTGACACCTTCTTTCAGCGTGACCTTGTGTGTTGGAATTGCCATGCACCCGACGTCTGTCGAATCTTTGGCCCACAAATGCTGTGGTAGAGACGCCAGTCTGCTGTCCAGGTCCCTGGAGGTGTAGTGACCCTTGAAGTCATGCAGAAACAATCAGACGTCTTGAGGGGAACAGACTATGACAGCTCCTAGTTCTTTTAATTGGTTTATTCCTAATAAGTTTTCGGGGCAGGTATCTGTAAGGACAAGATCTGTCATGGTAGTAAGGGGTCCCAGTGTGAGGGGCAAGGGTCTTGAGGTCTTGTTAACTACTGGTTGTCCTGAAAAACCCAGAGATATATTTTGTCGGCCAGAGAGAGGAACCTCTGGAAGTTGTCTATGACTGACAGTGGATTTGCTCGCACCCGTGTCCACTAGGAACTTCCGTTCCTCCCCCAGTATTGAGACATCTACATAGGGACCCTTCTGATCTACAGGGATGGGTATTAAGGGCGGGGCATGCTCACTACCTCTCTCTGGGCATCTTCATGAGAAATCAGGGAATGAATCAGCCGTGAAGTCTTGTCCGATATACATCTGAGACTGAGTGGGGGGGGGTGCATTATTTTGTCCTGTCGAGGGGTGGTCCTGCCGGGGAGGATAGACACGGGGCTTCGTCTTTCCGGTGGCCAATTGTGTTTAAGGACCGGACATTCGCGTACAAAATGTCCTGGCTTTTTACAGTAATTACAACATGTCCTATCCTGTCCTCCCCTTTCTGTACAACAGGTGTTGTCACGGTCTGTGCTACTAGTGCTTTTATTTTTGTTTCTTTCATTCTGCGTTTATCTTGCTCACTTTCTTCACGGAGTCTATTCTGATGGTATTGTAACATCTGCAGCATCTGAGAGGCTGTATTCGCCTGCCAAGTACTTTCTACTTTCAACACTCTATTCTTTACCTGGGGAAGTGCATGCTCTACCAATTTGGATACAAAGAGGTGCATGTAAGACTCGCTGGATGGAGTGAGACCACTATTGGCAGTGAAACATCGTTCTAGCCTGGTATAGTAATCCCCCACATCCTCATCTACTTTTTGTTTGCACGCCAAAATGGCTCCCCAGTCCTCTTTCTTAGTGGCCAATAGTTGTGGGAGGACTGCCATTAGGGCGTTGGGTAATGCCTTTACCTTGTTACCCAACGGTTGGCCAGGCTCTCGGCCGGTATCTTCTGCCTCTAATTCTGCCCATTTTATTTCGTGTGTATCCACCTGCCAGTCCTTTTCCTTTAATTTGCCATAAATACCCCCAGGCAAGAGTATTTTAAGTAGAGCAAGGATGTCCGGGAGAGTCAGACTGCCCATTCGCAGGACATCTCCGAGCTCCCGGAAGAAACCTACAGGGTCTTTTTCGTGTGCAGGGACAACTTTCTTAATTTCAAGCATTTCTAACTTGGTCAGAGGGGTGTATACAAAGACTCGTTCTAGTGCTCCTGCAGTAGTTAACCTAGGGTGTACTTCCCGGAGAGCGTAGTTACCCCGAGTCAGTCCCGGGCCATGATTATTAAGTTGTTCGTGGCATTTAGCTCGGAGTTCGAAGAACCTGTTTAAAAATGAGGGTGCATCATGCAGATATTTGTCGTGCACGCAGTCTTCTAATAATTGGATCAATGTGGGCTGATTTCGAGAACACCACATCTCCATTAGGGTGATGAGGTGTTGGGTCATATATATGCTTGCTAATCTTTGTTCACGTGGAATTAAGGCAGGGTACAGTTGGGCTACCAGGTCGTCCCGATACATGGAGGGACATGCAGCCCATTGGGCTGCCGCTCTGGCCACTTCCTTTTCCTGGGGTGTTAATACAGGCTCCATATCGAGCCAGTATTTTCGAATGACTCCTCAGGTGAGGGACCTTCCGTACAGTATCCCTGGCAAGGTTGGGGAAACCTAATGTCCCTACTTCTTTTGTTTTCCGTTCTTTTCTGGGTCACTTTCTCTCGGTCCGTCTGGCGGACCACGAGCTGTGTAGTTCCTCCAGCGGTCTTTCGGTACTCGACAACCTGTTCAGCAAATCGAAGTATTCCTTCACTTATGGTCGACTTATCAGTATAATCTGATAGGCTGTCAAACAACGTGCGAAACATCGCCGGGGTCTTAACACCTTCGTTGTTTATTTGTCTAAGAAGACAAGAGACAAGGAAAGAGAATATGTGTTGTAGTTGTACTCTTCCTCTGCTCTTCATTAGTGCCGTAATGGCGTCCTTATTATCCCCCGTTCGGAGGAATTCGCTGGCTGCATCTAACAATTTCTTACTTTCAACAAGGTTCCTTAATGCTTCTGTGTCTACCCTTAAAGTGTGTGATACTATAGCATTGGATCCCTCCCCTGGGGTCGGGTCATATTCACACGGGTCCATTTTTTCTTCCTGGGGAAAGACAACAGACTTGGATGTCTCTTCATTATTGTTTCCACCCCCTGCGCCCCCCTCCTGATTTCCTGGAGGAGCTGGGATAATAGGGGTATGTATATAAGGAGGTGGTGGGCTTTCAAGAAGATAGGCCATTGTGGGGTCTTTAATTGGGGCAGAAGGGACTTCTCCCTCTCCGGATTCTAGGTTAGGGTCAGTGAGTAAGAGTGGATAGAGTCCTGTTGTCTGGGCGTTTGTATGACGGAGCCGTTCTTCTGCTAATCTCCCCCGTCCTAGTTTCTGTAGTTTTTCGCCTTTGGCCTGTTCTGACATTCTTCTCCCCTTCACAAACTTACTGAATTCTTTCTGCTGTCTCCTATGTGCTTCCTTCCTCCATAATTCTATGGAGTCCCTTTGAGACTGTCTAGCTTTTCTCTTCCACAATTGTTCTTCTATTTTCATAATACATTTCATATCGAAAGTCCCCGTCTCAGGCCATTTGTATTAGTTTTCTAGATTCTTGGTGTAATCAGTCCACAAATCGAAATACATTACTGCTCCCAGGCCGTGTTTAACATACATAAAATAACCGGGGGTGTCCATCGGAGGAATGGCCACTTCCTCCTCGAGCAGCCCCTTCTTAGTTTTTAGCTTGTGCATTTTTGAAAACCACGGCATGGTAGCAGATCTTAATTGATATAACAATCTCAAAAACAAAATGATACCCTCTCGACCGTGTCCTACTTTAAGCAGGACCCGTCTTGACCGTGTTGGCACAAAATACCTGTACACGTCTTGAACTTGAAACAATAAACCTGACACTAAGTTACTCACCAAAAGTAAGTATTCAGGCTCCCGTAATCTCGAGATACTTGACGCTGCCCAGGAAGGGATCTCGGGACCTCGGACTCGTCTTCTCCGCTGGACCAGGGCCTGGGGTGAGACACTCCGCCGTCTTCGCCACCGCCTCGTGTGGGTCCCGGAGTGGCCGCAACTCCCCGTATTCCCCGAGGGAGTTAGCGAGAAGACCTCGTCGATGTGCACTGGAAGTCCGTCGAAGGAACTCGAGGGATGCTGGGCCAGGTCCCAGACCTCCGGCGAGTGGAAAAGGGGGAGTGTCCCTGTTCGGGCACCAGAATAATGTGGTAAATAAATTAATACCCCATCAATCGGAATTTCTAGAATGCTATCAGAAGGCAAAGAAAGAGGAGTCCGTGGTGCAGAGTTAAGGCTTTATTCCATAACTTGAGTTAAGGGAGAGCTCCATCACCCAGCAGGTTCAGGAGTGGTCTAACGCTCCATTCAAACAGCAGAATATTTATACATATCCAATCAGTAGGCAAAAGAAAGAAAAAGGAAGTGACAAGCAGAAGTGACAAACAGTAATTTCAAACAAGATGTGTCAAGGTATGGGCATGTCCTATGTCTCGTGAGAGTGCATGTGATGTTGAAATGTGTTCTTGCTCTTTGCAGTTGAAGGCCCTTCCTCATCAGGGGGTTTTATCTCTAACGTACAGTCGAGAACAGGAACTATTTCTTAAAACAGGAACTAACGGCTGCCGGTTCCCAGAATTGGCAGAACCACAGGAATGTGTGGTCAATGAACTGAGATGCCAGGTGCAGGGTGTCTTGCTCGTGGATCTGAAGACAAAATGGATGTCACACACAAAATGGGTGCTTGTCTGAATAAAATTGGCTACCAGGCAGAAACAGGGAAATGATGGGGCATAATTGTCAATTTTATTTCCTCAGGAAGGTACGCCAGATCATTATGTAGCCACAAATGTGGGGCTTCATACATGTTTGTGGCTTCACTAATGGTACAAGGTGACTGAAAATGAGGACCATTCAGATTCCCAAAATATAGTTCTTTTGCTTCAAATAATATTGAACATTGAAGGGGAAATTATATGTAATGACGCCACTTTCTAGACATGTACAGTAAGGAGCAATAAATGCTTGGGAGCGAGAAGCTCATGACAAAGAGAGAAAAAGGTAGAAAAAGAAGTGGCTACCTCTACACATGAGACACACCGTAACACAATCCCTAATCACCATCCAACTGGACTACGGCAATGCCATCTACAGAGGAATCGCCACACACCATCTACAGAGACTTCAAACCATACAGAATGCCGCAGCCAGACTCGTCCTCGGCCTTCCCCAATGAAACCACTTCTCACCCCACCTCAGGAAACTCACTGGCTCCCCTTACAGAAGCGATGCCAATTCAAGCTGCTGACACACTCACACAAGCCTCTACACAACCATGGACCAGCCCTAACATTAACCACTGCCTAAACTTCCACCAACCATCAGGAAACTACGCTCCTCCTCCCTCTCTCTTGTCTATACTCCCTGCATTTAAAGAAGTAGAAGTGGAGGAGGTTCCTTCTTCCATATCGCAGCAAAGTCCTGGAACAGCCTCCCCACATACCTGCTGACCATCACCTCACTTGTCACACTGGGCGTAAAACTCCGCTCTGCTCACGGAGTATGCGGAGTTTTGGCACAGAGTTGTTGAAAAACTCCGTACTCCACAATGAAGCAGAGTCATTTTTGTGTTGGCAGGCCCGAAATGCGTTTTTGCGCGCAGGAGCGACTTACTGGGTGCCTGTGATAGGCCTGGGTGGTAAATTCCGTTCCGCTGGCGGAATTTGCGGAGTTTGGGTAATTGCCAAAAATTCCGCAATACACGGCTTCGAGGATTTTTTGCAAATAGCGTTCTCGAACAGGAATAAAACATCGCGAACTGGGAAATTTTGCGTGCTTGCTGAGATTTTTTACTGTTTTGCGGAGCTTTGCATAGTGCGACTACGCAAATTTCGCCCACTCCTATATCTTACGACAAAAAGAATCATGTAGAACACAGGCAAGGTCTTCCTCCAAGGCTGCCCAGCGTGCCACTCGAGTCAGATCCCACTATTGCAGGAAAGCTCTTTAGTGCCATCACTTGAGTTTTCCCCATGTTTCCACTGTGTCAAGAGCTTTAAAAACTTCATGTGTGGGCAGCATCACATCCTTGATGCGAAACCACTAATGTAAGAATCGTTTAATATACTCATATATCAAAAGTTGCCCAGGTGGGAGGTACTATTTAGACACTAAGGTAGGGAAGGTCATCAGCTCCTCACTATGGAAGAGGTCACCCTCTGTGGAGATACCCTCTGCATGCCAAGTCCGCAGTTAACCTAGCCATAACTGACCCGTAGAGGTAGGAAGGCCCACCAAAACAAATAGCTATAGTGAAAGGGATGTGCCCTGCTGTCAGCTTGATCATCTTAGCTAAACATGCTGTGGCCACACCAATCAAGATTGTACATGAAACTGCACATAGTGCGGTGGGATAGAGAGCATAATTCAACAGGCCATTCCAGAAGTCACTCCAAGTCTGCCCCGTCTCATGAAGAGAGCAGTTCGCTAGCCATTGGGCAACTCATTTCAATTGAGCTGCCAAATAATTGCATTCAAAATCCAGGAGAGCAAGCTCCATGCCTCCACCAGCAGTCGCAATGTAGCAAGTACAACACGCCGTGACCAGTACCCACAGCAGAGCCAACAGATAAGAATTAAGTTGCCAAAAAAAGAGTGAGGAATAAAAAGAGGAAGGTTAACAAAATAATAAAGGAGGTGAGGGAGAACCACTTTCTTCACCATGGCCAGCCTCCCAATCCCAGAAATGCATTTGGGACAGGAGTAGGCCTGGCTGAGCGTGCGTAGTTTGCGCTACTACACACTATGCGAATTGCACGTAGCACAGTGCAAAGGTTCATAGCGTAGCGGGCATTTTTTGTTGGCGTCAAGTTGGCGACTGCGACCGACCAAAATCAACATCCCGGCGAGACTTTTTCCTCGTTTACGAACAGCAACATCAACTTGCCGATCACGAGCATGGAAAATAAACATCCCCGCGAGATTTTCAATGCGGGGAGGTCAGGTTTCTCATTGCGAGTGCTCACGACCGCTCGCAATGAGAAACTACCAGTCCGCGTTGAGAAAGCTGCCACTCGAGTACAAATCTACTCGATCGGCAGAAAACAACCGCTTGCACTGTGCAAGATGCCGTTTGCAATGATTGCACAGTGCGGACAAGCATCTGGCACTGTGCAATCAGTGCAAACAGCCTTTTCCCTACTGCACTACGCAGTTCGCGTAGCTCGCGTAGTGCGAAGTGCACTTCACGTAGCTATGCGTAGCGCTACTACACAAATTACACCCAGGGTTAGACAGGAGAGCATGAGAGGCTTTCCCCAAGTTACCATCTAGCAAATCCACAGGTGAGTGATAAATCTAAATGCCAAGGTAGTGAAACATCATAGCTTCGAACAACAAGTAGACATCAAGGGGGGGACAGCAAATCACCAAGTCAAGACCATTGGAGCAGGAGAAAACAGGATTTAGCCAAGTTGACCTGGAGGCTAGAAACACCAGAAAAATCTGAGAGTTTCTGCATGATGGAGAACAGATCTATAGAGGCATTTCGAACGTATAACAGTAATTCGGATGTATGACGTTACAACGCAGGCTATTACAACGCCTGCCTTTACAACACGGTTTTTGCATCGCATACCATTACAACGCATAGCGCTTTTGGGTGCTGGATAGTGAATAGTTTAATTTACTATTCCAACTCCAGTCCCCGTGGACACTAGGGAAGGTATTGGATAGTAAATTAAACTTATTCCCTATCCTAGAGCGCCCCCCAGCGCAATGTGTTGTAATAGTTTGCGTTGTAATGACCGCGTTGTAATGGTAGTGCGTTGTAAAAGTTTCGTTGTAAGTGATGTTTACCCAGTAATTCACCAGCATAAGCCAATAAGGTGGTAATTAGCATGACATTGAAAGATGGGTGAAGAGAACCAGCATCGTAACAGGCCGGAAAGAGAGATTGCAATCTGGGTGCCAGCAACAGAGCAAAGTGAATATAAACTTTTTCAGGCAAGCCGTTGCCATGTGTCAAGTCCTTCAAGCATGAACCAATCTCCCGTTCAGAAATTGGTTCATCCAAGGCCGCTCGAAAGAGAGAAAGATGAGTGACGGGAATATCAGTGAATCAGACCTGTATGCATAGATGCAGAGCAAACAAAATGAATGCGGCAGAAATGTAATTTATGAACCGGAGAAAAGAAGGAACAGTTGTGGTTCATCGTGAATTTATTGCGCTAAGTGTCATCCATGGAAAAATGGGTTAACATGCTGCAGAAATGGATAGCATTTAACAGCACGGGGAATGTAACAGTGGCAATGTAGGCCAATCCAATGAGGCTTCAAGGATCATATTAAAATCCCCACCAATGACCCAAGATGCATCCGGCCAGCCAGCCATAGCAGAGGTAACCATGGACCAAAAAGACAAATGGTCCAAGTGTGGTGCCTAGACCACCCTGAGTCTCTGTTGCCTTCCATTAAGGACCTCAAACTAGTAGGAACCGGCTGTCTGCAGTCAAAAATGTCCTGTACACCCTGATGGGGGTCCTGACCCTGATCTGGACCTCTACTTCCGCGGAATAGGCCAAGTAGCCCATACCAAGCACCCGACCCTGCCACTTGGCCTGAAGCTTATGTCTAACAAATGCATCTCCTGGAGAAGGGCAACATGACCCCCCCCCCAGCAAAGCCAGGCAGTGAAAACCTTATATCATTTATGCACAGAGTTCATTCCTCAGACATTACAGGTGAGGAAACTGTAAGTGTTAACCTAGATACTGGGTGAGGGAACAGAGATAAGGTGGTACCCCCCAAGAAACAGACAGTCCATGAAATACGTGGGCGCCAAAGGATAAGAGACAACAGACTGGTTGAAAAGTGATTAAGCAGAAAACCCAAAATGAAGGCCATAAGCACCCATAGGACAGCTAACTTTTCAATGGTCCAAAACAGAAAACAACCCAAAAGAAGGAAAGAAAAACAAGAAATCCCCAACAGGGGGTATGGAAAGGGAGAAATCACAATAGCCATCATAACTTCCCAGCTGATATGCTGTCAGAGTAAGCATAGGGACATGGCAGTGGAGCCAGTGCACCCCTAACCCGGCAGAAGAGGTCATAGAACAAGACATAAAAAGTCAAGAACTCACAGCACTGGTCAACAGTTCAACATGAGTCAGGACCCTGGATATACATATGAAGGAAACTGTAACAAAGGCTATGACAGTAAAAACCAGCAGACACAGCTGAGGCACCATAAGGCACAAGTCTATGCCAAATCCTTAATAGATTAAGCTGTGAACACTGGAGGGGTAGGGGCATCAGAGACAGAGCCATCAGATGCCATGTTGTGCTCAGAGGGAGCTGAGTGAGATGTATAGTTGACGAGGCATCAAGGAATCCCATGAAGGGACACCGCAACAGCACTGTGCTGCATAATTCAAGCATTGCGTACGAGTAAGTGTACCCGCTTAGAACATCTGTGGTGCAGCCGCATACAGTATCCATAATTTGAGTAATCCTTGGAGGAAGGAGGAGATTTTGAGTTCCTACGGGAGCATCCACTGAATGATTTCACCCAGTCCCAGACCTCCCCCGGCTGTGAAAAGAAGTGGGTGTGCAGACCATCTGAAATCCGCAGCTTAGCAAGGAACAGGAGAGTATACCTGAGGCCCATCTTTGCATTCGCCTCTTGGCCTGAAGAAAAAAAGTCCTCTTGTGCTAAACCTCCAGGGTGAAGTCTGGGAAAAATATTACCTCAACATTCTTGTACTAGACAGTACCTTTATTTCAAGCCAACGCAGCATCCTGGTCACAATAATGCAAGAGCCTCACCACCATAGCTCTAGGGGATGCACTGGGAAGGGGTCATTAGGCAGGCACTCTGTGAGTGTGTTCAGTCCCAAATTAAGGCGAAAGTATAGTGAGAGCAACATTTCGCTTTATCCAATGTTCCAGAAACAATAGTGGGTCAGCACCTTCTGCAGACTACAGAAGGATAATAGGCTGAATGCTGTTGCGGTGTTAGAGGCCCTCAGCATCATCAATTTTATGTTCAGTAACTCGCAGCCTTTCCACAATATCCCAAGTCTATTTAACAACTGCCTGGGCAGCCGGCCTTAGCTCCACAGGGCTTGCATATTCATGATAATCTTTTCAGACAGCTTGTGTTGATTTTCACAGAGAATTGCCAGAACACTTGTAAATTAACCAACCTTGGCCTCAAAAGCCATGTGGGACTCGGCAATGGCAGCCAGAATGTTGTCTAATTTATCTGAGGCAGGCTGTGACATAGCCAAATCCACTTCCAAAGGGGACGAAGAGTCAAAAGCCATCTGAATTTGAGGCTCTGCAGGATAAGCAATGCAAGTTATGGGCTGGAGTTCACAGGAGAGTTCCAGTATGTTGCGTTTGTGGTCCTCTCCATCCTCCCATAGGCCCCTCAAGGCCCCGGTCCAACGTGTTACCACTCAGATAGGAGGGGAAGGGTCCAGGATGGGTGAATGAGGCCAGTGGCGCTAGAGATCAGCCTCACTTATAGCCGGTATTCTGCCAGCCAAAAGGGGGTTGAGAAGTCTTAGTGCACAATGTAGTTCAGTCCAAGGGCAACCTCCACAGGAGGCAGAAAACTAGTATAATCAGAATAGCAACCTTCTCAAGGCAAGGACCAGCCAGAGAGCAATTCCAAATCCAGAGAAGGGTGGGTCAGGGCAAGACATTACGTGGCTTTCTGCTCTCCTAGCCCACCATGGGGATGTCCCATTGTCCCAAACATGCACCAGCTTCCCATGGTGGCAGCACCACTCAGGCTTCAGGTACAGGGCCACCCTGGCAGCAGGTGCCCCACCCACTCCATTTGGGCATCTGGGCGCAGTCCGATGTGATCCATGGGGCCGGCCTGGCCCACACATCCCGAGGCCCCCAGCCAATCAATTCCCAGGCCTGATAGGCTGCGCTGGCCCATGCCAGACACCCAAGCGCAGGGCTGGCCATGCCCCACGAGAAACCTGCTGCCCAATCCCAGCTACAAGCCACGGGAAATGTAAGGATGCACACTCACCCCGCCGGCCCGGGTCCACTAGAGAGCAGGAAGTGACTGATATCAGAGGCAGGGAAAGCAGCAGCTGCCAGGGCCAGCCCAGGCCCAAGAGGGAAAACAGGAAAGTTAATTGGGGTTGTTGCGGGCCGGCTATCTCCTGACCTATACAGCAGCCATTTATGCTGGTCAAGCCATGCCTCTCATGTCTGATACTCTTTCATACTGGGGATGTTCCCTACATTCCCCAAAGGTGTGAAAGCCCACCACCAAATGTATACAGTTACTATTGGTCCCTTCTATCACATTACTGTAGAACGCCATATCTCTACTGATCTTTGTTTCTTGTATGTGGCAGGCACATCCCGTTGTAATTTTTTCCTAATTATGTTGTTTGCCTTTACTATCTCTGAATATTCGTTGAGGAGTTTTCTAATTCTCTGCACATCACTATTGTATGTCAGAATGAATCTTATTTCATTCACTTTGATGCCCAAGATCTTAATAAATCTAAGAGCTTTAGTATTCTCATCCTCCCAGATTATGAACAGGTTGTTCATACACCTGCTCCTCCCAGCCACCCATGAACAAATTCATGCAGCTGAGATTAAGCAGGTGCCTATCACAGTCCATAAATGTCTGAAGTATTGTTGTTCAAACAAGAATATGTGATCAATGAGGTAATGTAACAACCTATGAGTGATAAGAAGGGTATGACGCCGGTGCATGTTATAGTTAACTCAGTAAATTATAACTGTTGAATTTCGGAGGTGTTTTGTAGAGGCGGTGGTAACCTCTGTTTCTCTGGTGTAGCAGAGTTTTCTCTCTTGTGCGGCACGCCAATGGTAAGTTGGCTAGCAAGAGTGAGAAAATCAAGCAGAAGATCTCCTCCCGGTGAGATTTCTCAATGTGGGCTGCTGCGGCAGGTTGCTACCACTCCCATTGAGAAAGTTGCCACTCGTGGTGAGAAAGCTGCAGTTCAAGTGGAAAATCCACTCAAGCGGCAGAAAGAAGCAACGCTCTCTTGTGTGCCATGTGGTGTTGTCCCGGCACTAGAAGTCAGCGTGAGCAGAGCGACCTACCACAACTCCGCCACTTGTGGAAACTCGCTGAGTTTTTGAGTAACTCTGTGGAACTCATCAGAGTGAAACCTCATGAGTTCTGCTCACCTCTGTTTTTTTGTTTTTAAACGTTTGTTTTTATCTTAATTCAACACATTACTATTATAAAATCTCTTTAAACTTTGTGATTTTTCAGTGAATACATTTACACAGACGCTATGGTTAGGTCAAAGATTTGTTCAGAGCTGAAAGCGAATAGGCATTTTTGATTTTCTTAATAATATGCCACAGTTTGGCAAGACTGCACATCTTTTGAGAAAAGTGCATCAACTTTAGATTCTTCATGCCAAGCGTCATACAGATCCATCACATGGGCGAAAAAAATGGGAACTCAAACGTGACATTTACCTTTTTTAACAACTTTTGTTGTGTATCTTTTATAGTTTTTTAAAGCGAAGAAATATTAATGATGACTATGAACTCCTACTGATTTTCTTTCCTCTTCCATTCAAATAGAGCAGCTGAAGTGACTTTCCTGAAGTTCGTGTAAATTATTGAATACAAACATGGCCAGTAGACAAATCTGATGAGCACAGACAACATGATTGACAACAAACACGTAAGGGCAACAAGCCACAGCAAATATAGATATCATACAACTGACACTCTTCAAATGGTAACTGCACTGTTTACCACCAATGGAGAGTTAACCACTGTTAAAATGAAACACCTGTCTGCTTATCTCTTCAATCTTATTCTAACCATTGTTACCAGTGTCCACAATATGCTGAGATCAGCCCCGACCCTCCCCCCGGGGTTTGGTCTACCTTTCCCCAGAACAAGTCTTCTGATATCCTCGACCTGATGGTTCAGAGTCTTAAAGTATCCAACCAAAGAGGATTTGTGGTCTGGCCGTGTTTATAATAATAATTATTTGTGTTGTTTCACATGCAGTTCATTCAAAGATTGTTATGCTGTTGAAATGGCTTGGTCAAGTATGTCTCTTTTGCTGTCATTTTCATTTTTGTTCCGATGCTTTGAATTTTAGACCTGTAACCAAGACATTTTACACAAATTTAGGGGTGTGCAAAATTTGCACAATTTGTTCCCATGTACTTCTGCGTAATTTCAGCAAACGTGTGCGAAATTACGCACAATCAAACAAATCTTGCACTATATTTTGGCATGAAATCTGTGAATCAATTTGTGACATAGGACGCATTTAAACAAAAACACAGTGAACCAAAGCCTTTTACTTTCTATTCTTCCCATGCATTTGGAGTACATTCTTTCAATGAAAGGAGCCATTTCTGGTAAATCTTTACTGCAAATGTTACATTATTTTGTGAAGTGGTGTAATGGCATCATTCCGGGAATTTGGCGGAATGAGTGTAGCGCAAATGTATCAAGATTACGGTAATTATGCTGGTGTAATTTAACCTTCACTTGAACCTAAAAAAATAAAGATTTCAACAGAAAAATATACCTTGATTTTTTGATCGTTAAAGGTGGAAATCATAAAGGGATATTTTAAGGCGATGGATGGGTAAATGGTGAGTTCGTAGCCATAAGGAATATTATTTTTCTTGGATTTATGAAAGAGATTGTGTAATAAACATCAATCTATAGTGTTTTTGAAAAAAGATTGGGCCTGCTTTCATTCAATTTTAATGCACAGCAGTTCCATTTACCTATCATGAGCCCATCAGGGAACAGTTTAAGTAATCTGTACCAGTAATTCTAGATGTATTTTTGCAGAGATTTAAAAGTAAAATTAATTTGAAAACGCGTCTTGATTAGGAAAATGATGCATGAATAGAGGGATACTGTACTAAGAAGGCTCTGCAAGTGAGAAACAAACTGAAGGAATAAAATAGTTTCTTAAAAAACAAGGGCTGTATCATGATGGGCTTTGCTGGTACACGTAGAGCCGAGTTCCGGTTTTTATGCGCCTTATGGGGCTTATTTATGAGAGGCTTGCGTTGCTGGAGCATTACTTTTCTTGATACTTCAGCAGCTTAAGCCTCTCAATCATATCTTCGAGGTGATGCAAGCAACTCTGTGTGACTTAGTATGACCTTATAGATATGGAATAAGACAAAGCAGCGCAAGTCACTGCCTTACCTTACTCTGAGTTATGGAGGCGTTGCAGTGAGGTTTCCCACGCAGCCTTCGTGGATTTTGACGCAGCTCAAAATCTATTTATTTAAAAAATACTGTCCATACCTGGCCTTTCACATTGGTGTAGGACAGCACAGCAAGACGTGCGGCACAACCCCTACCTCATAAATTTGGCCCAATGTACATAAGTGAATTATTTTAATCCGATATTTTGTCGAGTTAGTGCTTTATATTCACACAGAAGTGCTGAGAAAGAAGAAAACATTTCTTACTGTTTCCGTGCTGTCCTACCTGTTTTTGTTACAATAGCTCAAAGAAATACTGTTTAAGTGAATCTACTTTACAAACACAATGCACATAAAAACAGGTGCTTGTTCTATGCCCACAATTATAGGGTCCCTGATGCATATAGTTATGGTAACGATTTGGAATTTAGGAAAAACACATAGCCATCCTGATGAGAGTGAAACATTCTGAAAGGGCTAGTATTTTTAGCCAAAATGCATTGATTAATTCAAATGCTAGCTAAATGATATGCTCATTTTTATATCCACACACTTTTTGGGATTTAATTATATTTGTTTGTTCGAGGGGTGTTGGGGGAACTAACACGTCTTTTATGTTCATTAGTGCTGTTGCTGAGGTTTACAAACAATAATGAAATGGCATGAAAATATAGGAAACTCTTACATTGGCGAAGACTGCACTAACTACAAAATATGCTGTGCAGTTGAGTTATTCAAGCATACAATGCAACATCTGCTAAGGAAGAATAATTGCAGTTGGAAATGCTTCCAAGTTAGTATAATGGGAAAGTTTGCAGTGCTAAGTGTTATGGGAATTATATAGGAGCGGATACGCTTGCTCATAGAACACCGCAGGCTCAAACATCGATTAGGAGTTACAGTCACCAAGGAATTTTGAGAGGTTTTGAAATGTAACATTTGTTTTAATTTATTTTAATTATGTTTCAAAATTAATTCACCTTTATTGTATCTTTTAATTTACTCAAGGGACATCTTAAGAGAAAATTAACACGCGTTCTAAGCCAGCCTTGCAAAAGAATCATAGCTGAATCAATACATTTGATTAGATGCTTTCTATTAGTGCACGTTTTAAATTGCTGATAACGTTTTCAAGGAATATTAATTAATGGAACACGATTAAAACATAGAACGCTATGCCAAAGCTGGCAGTTGTGAATCCAAAACATTTACTTTTGCAGCAAATTAAGAATTCACACTATTGATGGTGAGGTTCTTCCTCAAAGCACTATTTGAGTCATGCACCCATGGCAATTGTGGGGACAGAGGTTTATTATATGGTGTGGCCTTGCGACCTCCCCCTGTAATAAACTCACAAACCCATCTTAGGTCAAGTCAGGCACACTAAACCCTGGATAGCTGTGGTTTCAAGCAGCCAGGCTTTGTCAAAGAACCGAGCGCAAAGCATTTAGAAGTACTACAACAATTTAATAGGGAAGAAACAAGACACAAACAGAATCTGACATCAATTTATAAAAATAGCTCTTATTTTTATGAGTTTTTTAGGCACCAAAATTAATAAAATTCATGGGAGGGTTCCCAAGGTATAAATATTAAGCAAATAGTGAACAACTGTTTTTCACTCAAATCGCAAACAAGCATTCGCAACTACTGCATCCGGTGGTGATTTGGAAAACGATTGAAAACCTTTGTAAAGTTGTCCTTTGTTACTACAGCCCACTTTGGGTGACCAGATCTGGTAGACAGTGAATCACACGGTCTAATAAGGTTTGTCAGGACAGTTACCTATGACTATAATGTCCATGTCACCTTTGGTTTTTTCAGTGATTACCAAAGGTTACAGGGACGTTATAGTTAGGCTCAGGTTTCACTCATACAAAACCAGTGAAATTCAACAGTTATAGTTAGCTGGGCTAACTCTAACTTGCGCCCCTGCACTGTACTGCTTATGACCTCACATATTACATCACTCATGACATGGTTAGTGACATCACTGATGTCATCACTGATGACATCTCAAATGACATCACTGATGACATCATCCAGTGACTGCAAATGTTTTTTTTAAATGTTTATGAGGGTTAAACATATATAACAAGGTGTAATGGTGAATCAGTGGGTGTATGAGTCCCTGTATGGATTATTCAGTGGGTTCGTGACTGACTATAATTGACTGATTAACTGTCTCAGTGAATATATGAGTGAGGGATAGTTGTGTGAATGTCTGTTTCAGTCTGTCAGTTTGTGTCTAAGTGGCTGTATGGGTGTGTGAGTGGGTACATGTATGGGTGAGTGATTGGTTGTCTGAGTACCTGTATGGTTGTCTGAGTGTCTGTGTGGGTGGGTGACTTCCTGTGTGGATGAGTGAGTGGGGTGAGTCAGTGGCTGTATGGGTAAGTAAGTGCATGTGTGAGTAGCTGTATGGGTGAATGAGTGTATGTATGGCTGTGTCATTGAGTGAATGGATGTGTCAGTGGTATATGGGTGAGTGATACGCGTGGGCGTAAAATCCATTTTGCGTGAGAGTTCTCGGATTTTTGGCAATTTTGCGGTCCGCGAATCGTGCGAATTTGCCCAAAAATCAGCAAATTCACAAGCTGCAAATTATTTTACTTGGTCGCGCTTGAAAAATACAATATCGCGCGCGCGGCGTTGACTTACCCTGATTCTGAGTCAGCCGAGTTGTTTTTCTCCCGGTTTGCGTGTGCTGCGCCATTTTGGATCTTGCTGCGTGATCGCACGTGAGTTTTTCGACCGCCATTACGTCATCGCGGTTTGCCATCTTGCACAGCGAGAGTTTGACAACATGAGTATGTCATAAGGGCCCGCGATCACGCATCGCGGGTGTAAACAATGCTGAACACGTAGATGCGGCGCGCAGCTGACATCCGGCGGGAGATTTGAACAGCTCGCTTTCCCGAAATTGCAAAAATTACAATTCTGCACAAGAAATCCACCGCAGGCAGCATAAACCTTCTGAAAATCATTATTTTGATCAGAATAACTCCTCAGATTGAGATTTGGCTGCACTTTTTTGTGGAAGGAGTTCATTTTTGGGGGGGTGGGAGGAAGGAAGTGCCCCAGAGTCTCCAACTTCCTGTTGCTGTCCAGCAGGCTCCTCCCAGTGCTTTGTCCATCTCCTGGTCACTTTTCATTTGGATCTGGAGCTGCAAGGATTACTTTTTGGGGCTGCTGCTGGATATTTGTATTTGAGGACTTTTTGGACTTCAATTTTGGATTTGAGATTTTACAAGTAAGTTGGTGTTGTTTGTTTGGGGCATTGCAGTTGCTGCAACTACAATTTTAAAACGTTTTCACAACTTAAATATATTGTGGGTAGCCACAGTATCCATTAAGCCCAGGGTTAGTCATGGGTGCATGATACAACTGTTTCTGGGACTTTTGTTGAACTTAAATCTCATTTATGTCATTGAATTTTAGCTCACTATATGTGGATTTTTATTTTTTATTTTGGGGTGCCTGTAAAGCCACACTAGCCAGTAGGTTCAGTGGTAGTGAGTGGTGCATGGGCCTGTGGGGTGTCTTGAATCTAAACATCATTGAGGGCATGGATGGCATTGGATTGTGGTGATTTTTATGTGTTTTTTGACTTTTTGAGGTGGTGTTGGGGCCTGGCCATGTGGGTGGGGGCCATTTTGAGACTTTGTCCAGGCAGGGCCTGGCCATGTGGTGGGGGTCAAGGGGCCATTTTGAATCCAGGCAGTGTGCTCAGGCCTGCACCCAGGTTGCCTTGCTTTCATCCATTAGGCCCAGTGGTAGTGAGTGGTGCATGGGCCAAGTCTTTCTGTGGGGTGTCTTGAATTTAAACATCATTGAGGGCATGGATGGCATTGGATTGTGGTGATTTTTGTGTGTTTTTCGACTTTTTGGGGTGGTGTTGGGGCCTGGCCATGTGGGTGGGGGCCATTTTGAGACTTGGTCCAGGCAGGGCCTGGCCATGTGGTGGGGGTCAAGGGGCCATTTTGAAGCCAGGCAGTGTGCTCAGGCCTGCACCCAGGTTGCCTTGCTTTCATCCATTAGGCCCAGTGGTAGTGAGTGGTGCATGGGCCAAGTCTTTCTGTGGGGTGTCTTGAATTTAAACATCATTGAGGGCATGGATGGCATTGGATTGTGGTGATTTTTGTGTGTTTTTTTTAAACTTTTTGGGGTGGTGTTGGGGCCTGGCCATGTGGGTGGGGGCCATTTTGAGGCCTGGTCCAGACAGGGTCTGGCCATGTAGCTGGGGGTCAAGGGCCCATTTTGAAGCCAGGCAGTGTGCTCAAGCCTCCACCCAGTTTGCCTTGCTTTCTTCCATTAGGCCCAGTGGTAGTGAGTGGTGCATGGGACAAGTCTTTCTGCGGGGTGTCTTGAAGCCTGGTCCAGGCAGGGCCTGGCCATGTGGTGGGGACAAGGGGCCATTTTGAAGCCAGGCAGTGTGCTCTGAGCCATAGGCCTGCACCCAGCCTGCCCTTCTTTCACCCATTATGCCCAGGGGTAGTGAGTGGTGCATGTAGCAAGGCTTTGTGTGGGGCCTCTTGAATTTAAACATCATTGAGGGCATGGATGGCACTGGATTGTGGTGATTTTTGTGTGTTTTTTTTTTCTTTTTGGGGTGGTGTTGGGGCCTGGCCTTGTGGGGGGGGGGCATTTTGAGGCCTGGTCCAGGCAGGGTCTGGCCATGTGGTGGGGGTCAAGGGGCCATTTTGAAGCCAGGCCGTGTGCTCAGGCCTGCACCCAGGTTGCCTTGCTTTCATCCATTAGGCCCAGTGGTAGTGAGTGGTGCATGGGCCAAGTCTTTCTGTGGGGTGTCTTGAATTTAAACATCATTTAGGGCATGGTTGGCATTGGATTGTGGTGATTGTTGTGTGTTTTTTGACCTTTTGGGGTGGTGTTGGGGCCTGGCCATGTGGATGGGGGCCATTTTGAGGCCTGGTCCAGGCAGGGCCTGGCCATGTAGCTGGGGGTCAAGGGCCCATTTTGAAGCCAGGCAGTGTGCTCAAGCCTGCACCCAGTTTGCCTTGCTTCCATCCATTAGGCCCAGTGGTAGTGAGTGGTGCATGGGCCAAGTCTTTCTGCGGGGTGTCTTGAATTTAAACATCATTGAGGGCATGGATGTCATTGGATTGTGGTGATTTGTGTATGTTTTTTGACTTTTTGGGGTGTTGTTGGGGTCTGGCTATGTGGGTGCGGGCCATTTTGAGGCCTGGTCCAGGCAGGGCTTGGCCATGTGGCTGGGTGACAAGGGGCCATTTTGAAGCCAGGCAGTGTGCTCTAAGCAATAGGCCTGCACCCAGCCTGCCCTGCTTTCACCCATTATGCCCAGGGGTAGTGAGTGGTGCATGTAGCAAGGCTATTTATTTAGTGTGTTTTATATAGCACACAGCTACCCCAACAGGGGTCCCGGCGCTTCAGTGTGTATACAGAATCTCACTCATGGGGAATTTAGCAGAAGAGGTGTGTTTTCAGTGCTTTGCGAAAGGGTAGCTCCTCCTGAATAAGCCTGGTGTAATTAGGAAGCTTGTTCCATTGGGAGGAGGCGCATACCTGAAAGGTTTTTCCCACAGAGCGAGATTTTTTAAATCTGGGGGTGCAAAGCAAATTTTTTGTGCTGGATCGAAGGCATCTGGTGTTACTGTAAGGGCGGAGGCAAGAGGAAAGTTAAACAGAGCCCTTTCCCTTGATTGCACGGTGTGCTAGGGTGAGAGTTTTAAATTCTACTCTTTTTTGAACTGGCAACCAATGTAGCCTTCGTCGATGAGGGGAGATATGCTCTCGAAGGGAGATGCCGAACAGTCGCATTCTGGACTGTCTGTAGCCGATGACAGAGGCCAGAAGTAAGTCCGATATACAAGCTGTTGGCATAGTCTAAATGGGAGGTTATTAGTGCCTGGACAATAGTTTTTCTGGTGTTACTGGGAAGGAAATTAATACATTTATTGAGCATCCTAATTTTTTAGAAGCATGCCGCAGTCACCGTTTGGACTTGGTTTTGGAAGGAAAGAGTGGTGTGCCATCTAACCCCCAGATTTTGTACAGATTTCTTGGGGGAAGGGGGCATGCTTAAATCCTGGGGCCACCAAAGGTTCGAGTGAAAATGGAGAAGGTTGGTGAAAGAAGAGGACCTCAGTTTTCCCCGCGTTGAGTCGAAGGAAGTTATTGTCCATCCAACAAGCGATGTTTCGGAGACAGTCTTTTAGTGGATCAAAAGTGAATTGATTTGGGGTGTCATAAGAAAAAAGCTGGATATCATCGGCATATGAGGTTGCCTTAATTCCTGATTGCGCAATGAGCTCAGCTAGGGGAGAGAAATAAACATTAAATAATAGAGGGCTCAATGAGGAGCCTTGAGGGACTCCCCATTTTGAGGGGCGGCTGTCGGAAGTGAAGGGGGGGGTGAACACCGCCTGAGTCCGATTGGATAGGAACGAGGACAGCCAATCCAAGGCTTTGCCTTGGATGCCTTTGGTTCGAAGACGGTTAAGTAGGACGGGATGAGACACGGTGTTGAATGCTGCCGACAAATCGAGCAGCACCAACACAGCTCTCGAACCCCCGTCCAACCTCCACCGCACGGAATCAGCCATCTCTATCAAGGCTGACTCGGTGCTATGGCCTGATCTAAACCCATGTTGGGAGTTATGGAGTAAGCCATGGGTTTCCAAAAAGCCCGCTAGTTGCTGGTGAACCAGTTTTTCAAGGACTTTAGCTGTGGCGGGCAGTAAGAAGATAGGCCTATAGTTGGCGGGTTCAGCTGGATCTGCATTGATTTTTTTAAGGATGGGGACTAATTGGGCATGTTTCCATGCCTCCGGGAATATGCCGGTCCTTAAGGAATCATTCCAGATGGAGTTAAGTGTAGGTTTTAAAAGAGGGGTCAGTGCTTTATATTGTTTGGCCGGCCAGGGGTCAGTAGGTGAACCAGATCTGCATTTTAATAGTTCTGCCAAAGACCGTTCTAGGGTGATCTCATCAAAGTTTGAGAAAACAGGGGCGGATTCTGGATGATCTACTGGTTTACAATCAGAGTTGGGGCTGCTATTGCAGGGAAAGGAATCATAGATAGAGGCAATTTTTTCCTCGAAATAATCAGAGAGGCAAGTGCAAAGGGATTGTGACACTGGGGATTGAAGTTTAAGGGCCATAGGGTCAGTGAAGGTTCTGACAATGTTGAAAATTTCCCTAGTGGATCCTTGTGCTCTGTTTATTTTCTCCTCCAGATTGGCTTTTTTATGATCAATTATTTTCTTCCGATAGTTTTTTAGAGCTGTTTTGTAATTCAATTTACTGTTCTTGGGAGTACTTATGTCTCCAAAGACGCTCCAAGAGTTTGCAGGCAGATTTACACTTGCGGAGTTCTTCCGAGTACCAAGGTGATGAGGGGGCAGATCGAAACGTCTTAATGGGCCTAATAGGTGCGATAGAATCGATAGCGGAAGAGATCCTGCTGTTAAAATTAGTCAGTCTGGAGTCCAGATCAGTAGCATCCAAAGGGGCGGTTGTAGAAAGATGTGCAGCTAGGCTATAAGGGGAGATCTTACTCCAGTTACGGCTGATCAACTTGGCCGGAACCCTCGGCTTGACTTGATGACATAGGGGGAAAGAGAAAGGAATAAAGAAGTGATCTGACCAGGTTACTGGGTATGGTTCACTGATAGAGATATCCACCAGGTTAGAGAAAATAAGGTCAAGAGTATGCCCAGCCTTATGTGTAGGGAGGGATACCAAATGATTTAATCCGCCATCAGTGAGGGTGGAGAGGAAGTTAAAATTAGTGTGGTCAGAGGTATCTTCCATATGAAGATTAAAATCCCCAAGTAGGGTAAAATTTGCATAGCGAGAGTTGGCCTGAAGGACAAAGTCCAAAAAAGCAGGAAGGAAGGATATCTTGGATTTGGGAGGGCGGTATACTAGTAGGCCAGTGCAGGTGATGTTAGCAGCCACTTTGATACAAAATGGTAGTGCTTCGATGGATTCGATTTGATTATAGGGAAAAGAAGAGATGGTCCATTGTGATCTATAGACTATAGCTACACCTCCACCATGATTGTGGCTTTGTCTATTAGCACAGAGGATGTTATAATCAGGGGGTATGGCTAAAGACAAAGCTGGGTTAGTATCATCCCCCAGCCATGTTTCTGTAAGAAACAGGAGGTCCCATTTGTTATCCGTCAGGGTTTGAGCTATATCTAGAGAGTGTTTTACTAGTGACCGACAGTTGATTAGACCTGCTTTAAGAATACCATTTTTACCAGCATGGGTGGACCCAGTAGGAGTCTGTAGAAGGGGGCATCTGTGAGCAGGATTGTCAACTTTCTGACCAGTGTAGCAAGGCTTACACGAGTAAGAAGAGGTTGTAAGGTCCAGTGGGATTTTTTGGGAGAAGGTACAGTATTCAGGTTTTAGCAGGAGTAGTGTCTCCCTGCCATAGGATAGACTAGTGGAGGTGCCAAAACCAACAGGGTCAGTGGCCGCGGCCGCGTCATGGTCGCGGACGGGCGCAGACGGGCAGGACTCTGGCACGACTCCGGCGCAGATCCGGCGCTTCCGCTGGTCGCGTCCGCTGCGCGGAGACATGACCGTCTCCTTTTATGCTGGCCACTAAAATGCGAGCAAACGCTTCCCCCACCCAAGATGGCCACCACAATTTTACAGCCCGGTCGGGACAGAATGACCTCAGCACTAGAATCGGCAGAGGTTGGCCCAGGCAGCGTGGGAATGCGAGGGAGGGTAAGTAGAAATTCAGCGTTTGTTGATTCCGGGACGTGAAAACAGTATTAAGGTTTCTGGTGAGCGAAGAGTAGAGTTTTCAGGCTAATAACGAGCGAGGAACACTGTGCAATATTAAAAGCTTAGTATTCAGGCTGGGGGTGCAAAATACAATTTTTAAAAGCTTAGTATTCAAGCTGGGGGTGCAAAATACAATTTTTAAAAGCTTAGTAGTTCAAGCGAGGAATACAGTATAATGTTTTAAAAAAACCTTAGTAGGTCAAACGAGGCTTTGAAGATAGAATTAGCACAGAGCAACACAGGCTTTGTGTGGGGCCTCTTGAATTTAAACATCATTGCGGCCGGGCATGGATGGCATTGGATTGTGGTGATTTTTGTGTGTTTTTCGACTTTTTGGGGTGTTGTTGGGGCCTGGCTATGTGGGTGGGGGCCATTTTGAGGCCTGGTCCAGGCAGGGCTTGGCCATGTGGCTGGGTGACAAGGGGCCATTTTGAAGCCAGGCAGTGTGCTCTGAGCTATAGGCCTGCACCCAGCCTGCCCTGCTTTCACCCATTATGCCCAGGGTAGTGAGTGGTGCATGTAGCAAGGCTTTGTGTGGAGCCTCTTGAATTTAAACATCATTGTGGGCATGGATGGCATTGGATTGTAGTGATTTCTGTGTGTTGTTTGACTTTTTGGGGTGTTTAACTGATGTTTCTCTGGCTTCCATTGCTTTTAGGTGTTCAAGAGAATCACCAGTGCCAGGAAGAAGTCCTGCAGCGGTGTGTGCAGCACAATGTCACATGACATCATGTGTGGCCACAGACAAGACAACTCTGCAACTCGTGCAACTGCGGCCTGCTGTTCTGACATCTGAAGAAGATGGGCCCAAAGAAAGGTGGCTGTAGCGCCTCAGCGAAAAAAGTTGCCACTGCCAGTAAGAAGGAGCAGAAGAAGCAAGTGGCACCACCTACCAAGGAGACTGGTGTGCCCACCGACACCTTTTTTGGGAAAAAAAACTACGCCTGCAGCAGCAGCGGTGTCCGCCGGGGACCAAGCTGGAAGCAGCACCTCCGCTACATTGGGCTCAGTGCCACCACGCCAAGTTAGGTTCAAGACCATGAGTGCTGCTGCGGCAGCCACTTTGGTTGTTCAATCACCATCGACCAGTGATGTTGGCTCATCACAAGAAAGTACCATCCAATCAACGCCGGGTGTAACTCAGCTGACGAGTGTTCAACAACCACAGCCGCAACGACAACCACAGGTGCAACTAGTACAAGCGCAAGTTCATGGGCAAGGAGAGGCGCAAGGAGAGGCGCAAGGAGAGGTGCATGGAGAGGTGCAACTAGAGGTTCATGGAGCGGCACAACTGGTAGCTAAGCCTAAAAGGAAGGCTCCCACAAGGCTTCAACTTATGGGTGATGACGACGAACAAGAAGTGGTGTCTTCTGCTGCTGATGAACAGTCTGACGACGACCCAGTGATCACAGTCGTCATTCCAGGCCCAGCGGGCATGCAGCAGACAGACATTTTGACCCTATCCCGAATGGCTGCTGAGCGGGATTTGGGCGGCGTGGCACTTGTACCACCACCAACGCAGTTAACTACAACACCAACACGACCTACAGCTTCCATATTTTTTAGTCAGAAGAGCCGACAGGGATCTCCATCCAGCTCGACCTCCATTACCTCAAGTAGTGGTGCTGTAAGTGAACAACAGAAACAAATTCAGCCACACCCATCCTCCACTTCATCTGGCATTGAAAGTCAAAGTAGCACCTCCACCACCAGCAGACATTTCCAGTCCCCAGTTTGGGACTTCTGTACTGTTAGCCAAAAGGCGAAAAACATGGTTGTTTGTTCGATTTGTAAAGTATTAGTTAGTCGGGGTTAGCTTGGTACCAACTATGGTACCGGAGGCCAGAGAGGTCATCTCCAAAAACAGCACACTACCCGGTGGGAGGCACACCTAAGGAAGATCCGGGAAGTCCAAAGTAGAACTGATCCAAATGTATCCATTGACATTGCATCTGATGCTGACGAGGGGCTGATTGTCCAGGGGGGAAGTCAAGAACCGACCGACAATTTTTCTGGTACACCCAGTACCCCTGGCAGCAGCACTGCAGTGGTAGCGCCCACACCCTCTACCCCTGCAACATGTATGAGGCACACTAAGAGTCTGGGACAGACACCAATGCAAAAAACTAAATCAATGAGCCTAACTGGTGTGAAATCTGCATCATCATCACGTAAAACGGTCCAGCCCACCATTAGCAGCATGTTTTGGTCGGATGCGCCATTTGAACGCAACCACCCAACGGTACGTCTGTATAACGCAAAGCTGGCTAAAATGCTAGCGCTGGACCTTCTCCCTTTCTCTTTCGTGGAAGGGGTGGGTTTTCTTGAATTTGTGGCAACAGTCTGCCCTAAATGGAAGGTTCCTAGCCGGTCCTATTTTGCCATGGTTGCTGTTCCAGCACTCTAATCACGACAACAATACTGGGGGGTCTAAGGGATGTTTTACAGACCTGCAGGGTGAATATCCCCTATTTACAAATATACTCAATACAGAACACCCTGGGTGTTCTGTATTGAGTATGCTGTTCCAGCACTACATCAAGATGTGCTGGAGGTCATTGGTGCAGCTATTCTGAAGAGTGCTGTTCACACTATCCACATGACAACAGACATGTGGACCAGTTGCCAAGGCCTTGATTACATGTGCATCACTGCACACCGGGTCTCTTTTGCAGGGGTCACACAACAGTTAAGACAGGCAGGTGTTGACACATACACAGTTTTTCAAGCTACTCGCAAACATGCAACAGTAGGCATGTTTGCCATGGAGAAATCTCACACTGCACGTAACCTTTTGGAGGAGTTTAACAGGAAGGTCAATGAATGGCTGCATCCAAGAAATCGCATAGTTGGTTATGTTTCCATGGATAATGGCAGTAATATAGTTAGGGCCATGACTGATGGTGAATATTTCAGAGTGCCGAGTTTGGCGCACAGTATTAACATCGTGGTGCAAGAATTCTTGAAAAAAGAAGACACAGTCAGCAAATTACTGACCATCTGCCGAATAATCTGCAAACATTTCAGCCATTTATTTTGAGGCCCGGATGCAGCTGAGGAGCATTCAACATGAACGTAAACTGCCAGTCAAAGGACTAATCCAGGAGGTGGCAACACGTTGGAACTCAACCTTTTACATGCTTGAGCGTCTGTCTGAGCAGTGGGGGGTAATAAATGAGTATGTCTATAAACTGGGTCCTACTCAGAAAAAAATGAAGCTAGAGTTGGAGGAATGGAAGCTAATTGCAAGCCTGACAGACATGCTTTGTCCTTTTAAGGTCTTCACGCGTGAAGTCAGCAGGGAGGACTGTTCTTTGGGCAAAGCTATCCCATTGTTGGTCATGCTAGAGCACTAACTGAAAGACGTGTCTTCAACGTTCAGAGATCATGCTGAAAAGCGAGAAGCATATGATTTGGCGGAGAAGTTATTAAGGCTCCTACTTCACAATGAAAGGCTTCAAAACATACATACAGAACAACATTACATTTGTGCCACTGTTCTGGATCCACGGTACAAAAAGGCAGTGACCAGCAAAGCATTCATTCCTTTTGATGAAGCAGATGTTTCAAAGTACAAACATTGGCTCGCTGTGTCAGCCACTCGGTTCGAAAAAGAGTGGCAGAAATTTCAAGGAGACAGCACAAGTACAACTGAATCAGCAGGCCATCCGGCGTCAAGTTCCACTTCTGAATCCGTGGCCGAAGGGAGTCACTTTCCCTCACAGCCGTTAACGACACCAGCAACCGTGTCATCATCCTCACCTGCACCAGGCCCAAAAAAAATATTGTCGGAAGCGGATTGGCTAACTCAGCAAGGGTTTGCTCGGTCTACTGCTGCAAAGGCCACAGATTGTACGCAAAGTGGAGCAACCCTGGAGAACCTTGAGTCGGTGGTGCAAGCCTATCTGGATGACACAACAAAGGTCTGTCTTAATGAGAACCCATTGGTGTATTGGTATAGGAAAAGGTCTGTATGGCGACTGATCACCAACCTGGCTCTAAATTATTTGTCTTGCCCACTCGCAAGTGTGTCTTCTGAACATGTTTTCAGTGCTGCTGGTGCCATTGTAACTTCAAAAAGGACCCGCCTCTTGCCCAAAAATGTGGAGAGGTTAACAATAATCTAGATGAATCAGCACTTCATACCACCCGACTACAAAATATGTGAATGCACGCAGGAAGACGAGGACACCGACTTAGGTGACGCAGACGGAAGTTCTTCTCTGTTACCTGACCTACTCCCGTCTCAATTCATAGACTTTGAGGACGAGCTCTACTTCCCTGACACCGAGGCCTGAAAATTACTTCCTTTTTTTTTCGTCCTTATTCACCTTCATTCCTGTGTGTCTTTGTTTTGCAACTTTTACCACAACCAAACTCTAATCACCTAATCACAACAAGTCCTTCATCAGCACTGTCTTCATCTTATTTTCCTTATTGATTTGAAGGTGCCGCAGTCTGCATTCCTGATGTTCACAAGTTCACAACTCAATCATGCTCCTCTATCCTCCTCCTCCAGACTCCCCCTATCCATTTCCCTCAAGGCAGATGGATGGATTATGGAGAATAAATAAACTTTGTCTTCATAGACGAGTCCCCTCAAGTGGGACTGAAATTACCGATTGACTACATGCTTGCTGATGGTTGACAGACTTACTTTGAAATTGACAGGAGAGGCGGCCCTGTGGGCCCTTACTTTCCGAAGAAGATGCGGACAAAAAGTAGAACAGGTAATGAATAATGAGAAGATGGCATGCAGTGGACAGCAATGGCTGTCTGTCTCTTATATTTATTTAATTTGCATAGCGCACTATCACCTAACAGGCATCTTGGCGCATGTAACTCAAATTGACCATCGCGGCGAAAGCTCCCTATAACTCAACCTTAATTCTTAGGAAATAACCATGTTTTAGGTTCTTTCTGAATGGTAGGAGTTCACTGAGTTGTCTCAGTTCAAAAGGTAGAGTCTTCCACAGCCTTGCAGCAGCAACCCCAAATGATCTGCCTCCTGCTCTAACTTTTTTAAAGCGGGGGGCTTTTATTAATTTTGCCCAAGAGGAGCGCAAAGTTCTGCCAGGGACATACCATTCAAATTTGTGTTGAAGGGGACTAGGTCCCTTTCCATGCAGAGCTTTAAAAACTAGGCACAAGGATTTAAACTTCATTCTTTGTGTCACAGGGAGCCAGTGCAGCTCCGCCAGGGCCCCGGAGGCGGAGGACCGTCTCGGCCAGCCTAATACCAATTTAGCTGCAGTAGAGTGCATCCTTTGCAGCCTATCCAGTAAAAATTTAGGAGACTCACGGAGCAGGGCATTACAATAATCAGCATGCCTGAGTATCGTGCTTCGTGCTATCAGGGAGCGCGCCTGATGGGGTAATAGAGGGAAGATCTTTCTAAGAGAGCGAATAATGGCCAAGCAGCAGCCCACCACTTTCGTAACATGCGCCTCTAGGGTGAGGTTACAATCAAAAGTCACACCCAGGTTACGAACTATCTTAACAGGTTGGCTAAGGTTAGAAGACTCTGGGGGCCAAAAGTTGCAGGGAAGCTCAGAGGGAATCCTACCCATATCATAATGCAGCAACTCTGTTTTAGCTACATTGAATTGTAGTGAGTTCTCCCTCAACCACTGCGAAACCACTCTCTGTTGAAACCAATTGCTGTTTGTTTTTTGTGTTTTTTGTGAACAGCGCAATTTGCCATCTTTTGAATATACAGTATTACAGGTTTTTGGGGGTTTCTTTGGGGGTGTTCTAGATTTGCGGTGCTGGGTCGGGGGGTCTTGGAGCACTGCAGGGAAGGTCTAATTTTGATTGCAAGTGGTTTCAAGAAAATCCATGGTGGAAAAGGGGGGGTTATGGCCTAGCTGCAGAGCGCATTTGGACAGAATTGAAGGAAGGCCGAAAATGTTCTAAGTGTGAGATAATGCTTTTTTGCTTTTTGCCTGTTTGGGGGGAGGGGGGGTTCTGCTTTTTTGCGGGTGGGTTGGCGGGTCTTGGGGCATAGCTGGGAAGGTCTAATATCGGAATCAAGTGGATTGGGCAAAATCCATGGTGAAAAAGTTTTTCCGTTTTTGCTCACTTGCCTGTTTTTGGGAGGCTGTTTGGGGGGTTCCTGGTGTTTGGGGTGGATTTTGGGGTCTGTGAGCACTGCTGGCACAGTCTAATTTTGATTGCATTTGTTTTTAAGGAAATCCATGGTGGAAAAGGGGAGTTATGGCCTAGCTGCAGAGCGCGTTTGGACAGAATTGAAGGAAGGCCGAAAATATTCTAAGTATGAGATTTTCCATTTTTGCTTTTTGACTGTTTGGGGGGGTTCTGCTTTTTTGCGGGTGGGTTGGCGGGTCTTGGGGCATTGCTGGGAAGGTCTAATATCGGAATCAAGTGGTTTGGATTAAATCCATGGTGAAAAAGTTTTTCAGTTTTTGCTCACTTGCCTGTTTTCGGGGGGCTGTTTGGGGGGTTCCTGGTGTTTGGGGGGGTTAGGGGGTCTTGGAGCAATGCTGGCCATGCCTAATTTTGGTTGCAAGTGGTTTCGAGAAAATCCATGGTTTTGAATTTTTGCATGTTTGGGGGTTCTGCTTTTTTGCGGGTGGGTTGGTGGGTCTTGGGGCATTGCTGGGAAGGTCTAATATCGGAATCAAGTGGTTTGGGCAAAATCCATGGTGAAAAAGTTGTTCCGTTTTTGCTGAATTGCCTGTTATTGGGGGGCTGTTTGGGGGGGTTCCTGGTGTTTGGGGGTGGGGTTTAGGGTCTGTGAGCACTGCTGGCACAGTCTAATTTTGATTGCATTTGTTTTTAAGGAAATCCATGGTGGAAAAGGGGAGTTATGGCCTAGCAGCGCGTTTGGACAGAATTGAATGAAGGCCGAAAATATTCTAAGTATGAGATTTTCCATTTTTGCTTTTTGCCTGTTTTGGGGGGTTCTGCTTTTTTGCGGGTGGGTTGGCGGGTCTTGGCGCATTGCTGGGAAGGTCTAATATCGGAATCAAGTGGTTTGGACTAAATCCATGGTGAAAAAGGGGGGTTAGGGCCTAGGGTTAGAGTTAGGGTTAGGGTTAGGGTTCTGAAATCGCTGTTTACACTTTACAGATAGTTTGAGGGGAAAGATCTGCAAATTTCGCCCACACTTATTTATCCTTGAAAAGGAGACTCATAGTACGCACTTTCAAAATGATGCTAGTATGTTTTGTAATACTGTCGACTCTGAAACTGAAAGTGTTATTTTTGCACTACACAGCGTACCGTGGACAAGGTGTCTTCTGGTCCCCAACATTGATCGGCGGAGCGTCAGATGGAACGGAGGAGTACCTCGAAAGAGGAATGGCTGGATGCATGCAACTTCCTAAATGCAACAGGACAACTACAACAACATACAGTTACAGTATCCATCTTCATTTCGACTTATCTTTTAAGTAATGTTATTGCTGTGAACTACTGTGAGTGTGACACTGTGCATTTGTTTGCTCTATGCTTCAATTCATCCCTCCAGCCATTGTATACTTTTTTCTTTGCTATTTTTTAAACTAATTTAATGTACGAAGTGGTTCTTCTCTCTGAGGGCAGATAGGCAAGTGAAATTCCGTAATTCCTGCAGCCCTGTACTGTCACATTGTTGTTTCTTCATAGTACATTGTAGAAAGTACAACTTACTTTACAAAAACCTATCCATTTAGCAAAAAACTTCATGCATGCAGTAGTGCATGCACTTCCTTTATGTCCCTTAAAAGATTTATGAATAGCTTTGTATCCAAAGATTTGTTTATCTTCATTTGTTGTTTGTCCATGCTGTGTTTTTTTCCCCCTCTCTACAAAACTTTACCCACAAACCCCATTCCCATCCACGTTTAAAACCATAACCCTCTTCCCCCCGGGCTGTGTGGTTTTCATTGAGGTGTGAGTAAATTACAACAATAATTCCACACACTTGCTGGGGAGGATAAGGTGCAAGCAACCTCCTAAACTCAATTTTAAGGCAGCTAGATGAATCCTAGGATATTGTAATTCTGGGTAAAAAAACAATAATGAGTATTTTAAAATAAATACTGAATTTCATGCCCACAATCGATTTGATCCATCGTCAACATCATCCTCCTACATGTCAAGAAGACTTGTTGTGTTACGCTGCTGTGTCACTGTTCTTGTTGTAGCCATAATCATCCATGCAATTATTTTTTCCCCATACTTATCTTCAGCATTGCTTAGGCTACTGTGCCTTCTAATACTCCTCTCAGGCCACTCAATGTCTCATTTTTTTACTTTGTTTTTCATATGCTGCTACTGCTAGTGTGGTACCACTCCTACTACTAAGACCACAACAACGGAATTTCGGTCCGGGATGGTGTAATCGCCATTTGCCATGCAGCAAGCGCTGTGCCTAGCTCTATTCTCAAACACGAATCACAGGTAAGATAAGCATTATGGGGAGGTAGAAAGATGGGCTAGGATGCGGAGGAGAGACTGATACTAGTACAAGTAAAGTACTAGTAAGCCAATTGAATTCACTAACTCTGTTAGTGGCATTTTTGGACATTTTAGATAATTCATGCTGGTAAGTTTGAGGAAAACCAAACGTGCCGTAACTCCCGCCCACCACCCCACAAAATAAGATCAAAGCGTACACTATGTTGAAGTATGTAAAATGAATAATGTATTTCCCCTAACAAAAATAAACTAGTCCCACCCCTCCCTAACCCAAACAATTGTCCATTTCAAGTAGTCCAAAATAAATAATCCTCAACTCCCGATTCCCACCCCCCAACAGTCTTTAAAAAAGGGGCAATGGACACAGTCACTTCCGGCTGTGTTTGGGCAGGCGGTCCTTGTGAAGGTCCCAGGGCTGCTTTTCAAGGTCGTCCACCTTGCGCTCCAGGTAGTCCACTCTTAGGCTTAGGTGGCGCATGCAGGCTTTCCAGGCTCTGAGGGGGCCAGCTGCTGATGGTCTTGCAGCTGAGCGGCGGCGGGGGGCTGTCCGAGTACGGCGCTGGGATGGAGGCTGCTGGCTGGTGGACACGGTGGCAGTGCTGGAGGAGGTTGTTGACGTTCCCTCCTCGTTTTCCCGAGCCCACAGCTGGCAATATTCAACTCGAATGGCCTCCATCTTCCTGGCCCAGGCGCGGACAGCCATCTCCCCTCTGGTAAGCTTTTTGGGAGCATCTATATGAAGAAATAAAGAAAAATAATGTAACCAATACTCTTTAACAATAACACAAAATAATTCAACAGAAAGTTGTCTCACAGTAACACTAGCAATTTGCAAGCACAGTATAACATTTTGGCATGTATCTTTCCGCCGTCTTTGTAGGCCTGTAACAGTGGGAGTTTCAGGAATTCTACTACCAGGCAGCACTATGGACTCAATACATAGTCAGAGAGTACACCAGTATTCGTCTTTTTTTCTCTACTTTTGCGAAAGAAATTACGTGTACGTGAACTTGAGGTAGCCGGCATAATGCTAGCTCAGTCAGCTTGCACCCAAGAAAAAGAGACACAAGCCATGATGACGCAGACTTGCATGCATTACTCTAAGCAGTATATGCAGGTGGGGATAGGGAAGCTCTTACTTTTGTATAGGGGTGGCACTGGCCATACTCGGTTACATCAAGGGCTACTGCTCAATGTAATTTATATTTCGCACTGCCCCCCGCCCCCCTTGGCCTTCAGTACTACAAAAGGAAAATGAAGATTGTTCATTTCTGATCATGTCTCCAGCCGATCACATGATCTCTTTGCTTATGTGATGCATGACTTTAGGTGATTTATTCTGATAGATTGAGTGAACAACAGAGATAGTCAACCCATGATTAACACAGCAGAAAGAAAAATTATGAACATAGGAAGTGAGTGTGGTAACCATAATTGCTGGAGGAAGGGACTTGACTTGATATAATTGTCAACTATACAATACATACACAATATATGCTGTGCTAGCAAAGTAAACTACTGTACTGTTACTTTAGGCAAGGGAGAGTTTCTGAACAATCACAACTTGTAGTATTTGGATTTCCTCTGCTTTGCTACTCTGGCACGGACATGCTGTTTGAACAAAGTAACACTCTTTATGCACTGAGTGTCTGCTCTACATACACCTCTGCTATGTATGAGGAAGAAGATACCATCCAGGCTTCCAAAGTAAACGTCTATCATTCTTCTTAATGTCTCAACTGTAACAAATTTACTTTTTCTCAACAACCAAATAACACCCTTTTCATTTTATTTGGTAGACCACCGTCTTCTTGACTTGCATTTGAGTTTCACCCAAATGATATATTGCAATGCCCACCACACATGAATTTTCTGATTGACCCACACAGGCAGTCATTTTTTCTTTCTCCTCCAACCATCCTTGCTTCAAGCTGCCATGCATCTGATTCCTTCCTATCAGCCACCTCTGCCTGCATTCAAAAACACGTATCATTCTTTAGTCATAAATGTTACGACTCGCTCGTCCTTCCATTGACCCTAAGTTCGTTCCCTTTTCGTTCATCACATCCCTCAAGTTCATCTGATATGACTTGGCTTCACGATAAAAGTTTCCCAGCTGATTTGAAGTCAAATAGAGGGGGCCATTGCTTACTCGAGAACTACCACGCTAATGCTATTGCTAAGTCAAGGGTGACTGTCTTCTCCGTGATTTGCTAAAAAAAAATGTAATTCTAAATCAGTAACTGTTCTTAACAGTACAGTGTACTTGTAGTAGTGTACTTTCTACTGTACAGTACATCATACACTCCTTTGCGAGCCTACTCTAAAATGTCAATAAGTTAGGAGTATAGTAATAACTTACGACCGTCCGCCACTGCTGAGCCATCCCCCTCAGCTCCTCCTGGTGGCGCCGCCGCTTGAGTGGACCCCTCCGCGCTGCTGGCCCCGGCACAGGTGGTGGCAAGTGCTGCATCAGATGTTGTGACGCCTAGAAAAAACATGTCATATTTTTAGATGCCATACACCACCCCCTACTTCGTCTCGTAATGGAAGAAAGAATGTTAAGCAATTTTTAATTATTAGGAGTGAAAAGAAGTCACGGTTTTAGGGACGGTGTTAACTTATATGCGTAGCCATAACATGCAACTCTTTTTGGCACAACTGATGAATGCTTGCTCTTTAACGTGCAACATTTTTATAATTACAGATAGAACCAACTACTCCTCATCACCACCAGGAGGACTTGAAGTTCCAACAAGGTGAGGGCTCCCGAGTTTCGCACAGTTACTTCTGACTGAGGTATGTGGAAAGTCGAACTGCACCTATCACAAACAACGTCCTATTTCTCTTGTCCATGCTTCTGTATGTGCAGAATAGTCCCTGAAACACTAGCGGTATGGTATGTGCTACTATCAAATCAAATCGACAACTACTAGCTTATTCTTGGTGGACATTGACATTTTGTTGTTGGAAATTGTCAAAGCACTAACATTAAGAAGACTGGAATAGACAGCAAGGGCAACCCAGAGGACTGCACTGAGTGCCCCTAGAGCTATTGCTGGATCAGAGTTTTGTTTAACACCGTTTGCCGACTAGGCAAGCTTAGCTACCTACACAGACCGACTCAGAAATAATAGTAAATAGTAGTAGCACAGAGAGTGATGGTAGAGAGGCAGGATAAGAATGTAGAAACAGTGTACAAGGAGATCAAAGACTATTTTATAAAAAATAGAGTTAGGGAAGTATAATTATATTAACAACAGAACTACTAACTGGGGCCAGCAGAAGAGCCTGCAGTGGACCGTTCCTCCTGCCCACTCTGTTCCGCCGGAGTCTGGGGTGGTGCTGTCCTCTTGCTCCTGGGAGATGCTGATGATCATGAAATAAACACAAACATGGATGATTGTTTTTTGGAAATATTTGATTTCTTTGACCACAATCCTAAATTATCTTGGGGAAACAAATTAGCAAGAATTGCACTACATGTATTGAACTATCTGATCTGGTCAACTAGGAGGATACTAGTACAGTATTGCTGGATTCGCAGACCGTCTACTTGGAAAGTTATGTAAATCACTAACTAAACCAACAACAAAAAGGTTCTACTACGACTGCCAGCACTCAACAGCACAGTCCGTCATCATGATTGCAGAGCACTAAAAAATGTCCTACTACTACTACTAATAACAAGTCATAATATACTCAACCTGAACCTATCAATCCATCACTATCTCTTCTTCTTAGTGGCAGCAGGAGTACAAAGGAAGGACTAGACTTGAGTCTCTAGTCTCTCTAGCATTACCCAGTTCTGTAAAGTACTACACTCACACATATTCAGGCCCAATGAGCACAAAGTTGCAAACAAGTAAGCATAGTATCAACGCCACTGAGCAGGCGAGCACCTGCAATCACAGAAGCTATTTAAATGTTAATTTACCTACAATGTAATCGAATTGGCAGCATTCTTGCTCTTCGGGAAAATCATATATTAGCAATATAACACAGAGCAGAAGAAAACAAAGTAGTTATTAAATAGCTACTCACCAAGGCCAGGGATCTCCACACCGAGCAGGTGGAGCAGGTCCTGCTCGAGGTCAAGGAGGTCCGACCACCGGTGCGTCGCTTGTTGGTAGGGGCGCCGGACCCCTGACTCCCTCCGCATGGCCCGGCACACCTTTTCGCACAGCTGGCGATGCTCCCAGTGGCCATACCCTGCCGCGATCCTGCCCCCTGCTGCCACGGTCTTGGGGAGGTGGCGCTGAACATAAAAGATCACTGCAGCCACCTCCACCGCGCTGAATGTCTCCCTGGCCATCACTTCCTCCCCTCGTAACCGCCTGCAAGGGAGCCGGGTACGGGGTGCGGGACCCTTCCCTTCCGCTTCTCCTTCCCGGCTCCCTTTGCCTTGGTCCTGTACAGCAGAAAGAAAAAAAAAGGAAAGAATAGGGAAAAAGTAAAGAAAAAAAGAAGTTTAAAAAAGTAGCTTTAAAAGTAACGAAAAGTTGAAAAAAACACAAAATGTGCATCTGGAAAAAAAGAGGGATAAGAAAGTAGAAAAGATAAAAAAATGTTGAAAGAAACAAAGGATTGCACTGATGAAAGGAGAATTAGAAAGCATGCACAGAACCATAGCAATGAATGAAAAACAAGATGGCCGCGCCCATTGAGGACCGCGTGGGTAAGTTTGCGCGATATTTCCCCCGCGAGTACGCAAAAACACGCGCGAACTCATAATAGCGCGCCGCACATAACGCGACATTGCCAATAGCGCCCGGAAACGGAAATACACAACGCGCACAAGATGGCCGCGCCCATGTACGACCGCATGGGCAACCTCGCGGTCGGTGCGCTGAAAGCGGTCCGCGAATAAGCAAAAAACCCCGCGAACACACAAAAAAAGAAATCCGCAAATTCGCACGAATTCGCGAATTCTGTGGATCGCGAATTTGCTTTCGTGCGATTTCGCGGACCGCGAATTTGCAAATTTCACCTATACTTAGTGAGTAACCTGGTAGGTGAAAGGCAGTATAGGTGAATGATGGGGTATTTGAGTGACAATGGGTGAGTGAGTGAATCTGAGAGTGATTATATGGGTGAGTGTATGCTTGTATCAATGACTATATAGGTGAGTGATTATGTGTTAGTATCTGTATGTCTAAGTGAGTGAGTGTATGGGTAACTGTATGGGTGAGTTAGTGGCTGTGTGATTGACTGTATGTGTGAGTAGTTGTGTGAATAGCTCTATGGTTGACTGACTCAGTGTAAGAGTGGCTCTATGGGGTATGAATAGATATGCCAGAGGCTGTATTAGTGAGTCAATGGGTGTACGAGTGAGTGAGTGAGTGAATGTGTGCACTTATCTATGAATCATTGAGTAGCTGTTTAAGAACAGGTATGAGTGTGGGAATTGGTTTTAGAATTGTAGATTTGAGATGGCATCAGTGATGTCACTGACCATGTCATAAGTGATGTAATATGTGAGGTAGTACTAATTCATTACAGGTGTGCACGTTATAGTTAGCTCACTAACTATAACTAATTGTCCCAAGAACGTCCATGAGCCAACTACCACTCCTGTTATTTCCAGTAACTCCCACACAGCAGGATTCGGGGTAGAAGTCCACTTTAGTCCTGAGTCACTCAGGAGTAAAGTGGAATTCCTTCTTCAACCAGTAGTGGGCCAGGAAGTGCATTTGAAAAGTGGTGGAGAAAAGGGGCATGGCCTCCGACAACCTCTTAATAACCCTGATGTGTGGGACATACTGGAGGTAACAGGAGGGGTTGTTCACCCCCAAGGACCCTCTGGAGGCAAGGGGACTTCATCCCCCAACCAGTAGCGCACCCAGAGGTGCATTTGCAGAGTGGTGGAGAAAGGGGGGTGGCCTCTGGTGAGTTGCCAGGTGTTAAAAAACAATACATATTTTCTTAGAGAATGGAGCTGCAAAGCCCCCTTCCCAGGCTGATATCAGCCCCAGTGCCCAACCTCTTTCTTATTTCAGGGTGAAGGGCCACTTGGCCCCCCTTCAAGGCCTATTTTAGCCCTGGGGCCCCATTCCCCTGGACCGTACCCTTTTATTTATTTATTTTTAATGTAAATGAGGGGGCCCACATGAGCCCAGTGGCTAGACCTCTGCTGTGTGTGCCCTGGTCCCACCCAGGGTACCCACTCTCATCTGTTGGGCACCACGGGGAGAGCCTCAAGACTAAACATGCAGCTCCCTCTATCCAAAAGGGATTCTGCCCTGCTTCATGTAAGCAAGAGTGTTTTACATGCTTTTGCTTACTTGTTAGGCAGGGCCGAGTTGACTATGGCTTGGCAGAAGCGGCAATGCTCCAGCCAAGTACATATGATGAGTGATTACATGAATGAGTGACTGTATAGGGACTGTTGGTGAATGAGTGGATGTGTGTGTAGGGCTTTGAATTACTGAATAGGTGTGTTGTAACTGGTATTGGTATGTCAATTGTTTTCAAAATGTTAGTTTGTATTTTTGAGTGTGTGTATCAAAGGTTATATTAGGGTGAGAGGAGGTCGGCCACTCTATCACAAGGATGATGGCACCAGTGATGTCATTTGAGATGTCATGAGAGATGTCATGAGTGATGTCATATGTGACGTCATCAGCTGTGCATTGCGGGTGCGCGAGTTATAGTTAGCTGAACTAACTATAATGGTGGAATTTCAATGGTTTTGTACAAGTGGAATGTCCAGCTAACTATAACGCCCCTGAAACCTATGGTTTTTCCAGTGAATTTCTAAGGCTTTTTAAATGCTAATTCCTAACTATATTGTGCCTGAAACCTATGTTTTTTTCAGTGAATTTCAAAGGTTTTTTAAATGCTCATTTCTAACTTTTACGTAACTGAAACCTATGGTTTTTTAAGCGAATTTCAAAGGTTTTTTAAATGCTAATTTCTAACTATGCCTACAGAGGTGGGACATGTGAAGAAAGAAGAAAAAACACACAGAAAGAAGAAAAAGAAATGCAGAAAGAAGCAACAGAAGTCCTCAAAGACGAAAAAAAGTGCAGGGAGAAGGAAGACGTGCAGAAAGAACAAACAGAGGAGCAGGAAGAGGCCTTGTTGCAAAATCATCCTGTACCCTCAACTTTTTTCAGATGGGTACTGGTGGTAACCAACTCTGAATAACCAGTCCTAGAGCCAGTGGTATGCTAAAAGACACTTAGAATACAGTTAAAACACCTACATACACTAGGGAACACAATGTGTTGGGGTACCCCTGTTATTAGCATGACCTCCTATGTAAGCCCCTAGTATATAATAGGGCAGGGGGATAAAAACTACCTCTTGAAATGGGCCACATTTACACACTGGTGAAGGGAGGGGGGGGGGCTGAGCTGACGTGTGCAAACATACCCTGTGGCCGTTTTAATTCGGGGGATAAAGTCCCCTTGAATCCAGAGAGGTGTAAAAATTGACCTGGCCTGGACCACCTCTCTGTAACGTAGCGCAGTGGCACTAACTGGAAGCACCTGGTGGACTAGTTGGCCCCCATGGGCCCTCAGAATTGAAGGGGAATTATTTCCTCAACTTAAAACGTGTCACAGGGCGTTTTTTCACATGTCACATCAGGCCCCATCCCCTCCCTTCACCACTTTGTAAACACGTCCTGTGGCCATTTTAAGTTGGGAGATTAAGATCATTTGAATCCTGAGGGTCCCTAGGTTCCGACTAGCCCACTAGGTATCTCCAGTAAGCGCCACAGAGCTGCGTTGCAGAGAGATGCAAAAAGTGGAATGGCCTGGACCACCTCTCTGCAACGCAGTGCAGTGGCGCTTACTGGAAGGATCTGGTGGGCTAGTTAGCACCCAGGGTCCCTCAGGATTGAAGGGGAATTATTTCCCCAACTTTGAAACGCGCCATAGGGCGTGTTTGCACACGTCAACTCAGACCCGTCCCCTCCCCTCCACACTGTGTAAACACACCCTGTGGCCGTTTTAAATTGGGAGAGTAACTCCCCTTGAGTCCTTAGGGTCCCTAGGGACAAATATGGCCACTAGGTATGTCCAGGAAGCACCATTGCAAAGAGGTGTAAAAAGGGGCACAGCTGGCACCACCTCTCTGCAACGCAGCGCAGTGGCGCTTACTGGAAGCCCCTAGTGGGTTAGTTGGCCCCCAGGGTCCCTCAGGATTGAAGGGGAATTACTTCCCCAACTTAAAACATGTCATAGGGCGTGTTTGCACACGTCACCTCAGGCCCCATCACCTCCCTTCACCACTGTGTCAACGTGCCCTGTGGCCGGTCTAAGTTGAGAGATTAAGTCCCCTTGAATCCTAAGGGTCCCTATTGTCAAACTAGCCCACTAGGTACCTCCAGTAAGTGCCACAGAGCTGCGTTGCAGAGAGCTGTAAAAAGGGGTGTGGCCTCTGCACACCTGTCTGTAACGCAGCTGCCTGTCGCATACTGGAGATACCTGTTGGGCTAGTTGGCCCTCAGGCTCCCTCAGTATTGAAAGAGAAGTAATTCCACAACGTACAACTCACTCGCCACGGGGCGCGTTTGCACAATGGTGAAGGAAGGGGGCATGGCCTGAGGTGACATGTCTCCAAACACGCCCTGTGGTGCATTTTAAGTTAGAGAATTAATTCCTCCTCAATTCTGAGGGTCCCTGGGGCCAACTAGCCCACCAGGTACCTCCAGTATGCGCCAGAGAGCTGCGTTTCAGAGAGGTTTTCAAAGGCCACGCCCCTTTTTACAACACTCTGCAACGCAGCTCTGTAGCGCGTACTGGAGGTACCTGGTGGGCTACTTGGCCCCCAGGGACCCTCAGGATTGAAGAGGAATTCATTCCCCAACTTAAACCGCACCACAGGGTGTGTTTGCACACATGTCAACTCAGGCCCAGCCACCTCCCTTCACCAATGTGCAAACGTGCCCTGTGGCGCGTTTTAAGTTTTAAGTTGTTATTTTACTTTTGATTTTCTCAGCAACTACTGAACGGATTTACATCATTTAACAACATTGCATGAGTCTGAACCAAAGACTACCTCTTTGCCAAATTTGGTGTAATTCTGTTCAGCAGTTTGGGCTGTAGCTGCGGCTAAAGTTTCCTATGGGAGGCGCGTTTGCAGAGTGGTGCAATGAGGGGGCGTGGCCTCTGGCCATGATCCCGTTTTTTTTTAAGTAGGGGGGCTGTGTAGCCCCCCTTAGTTTTCAATTTTTTTAAGCCCTGGGGACCCTATCCCCCAGGGCCTGCCCAAAATTTTTAATTCATAAAAAAAAATCAGGACGAGGGCCATGTGGCCCCCCTCCCAAGGCCATAATTTGCCCCGGGGACCCCATTCCCCAGCGACCATTTTTTTTTACTTATTATTTTGAAGGGGGGCTACCATGCGCCCCTCCTATGGCCAGTTCAAGGCCAGGGGCCCCATCGCCCGGGGACATTTATTTTTTTACATTTTTTTTGTTGGAAAGGGGGCCGCGTGGCCCTCCTCCCGGGCCAATTGTAGCCCCGGGGACCCCATCCCCGTGGGCTAGCCCACTCCGTTAGGGACCGTGGGGGGGTCCCTAATCCCCAATGGTCCTGCCGGCTCCCCGCATCCTGCGGGATCCGGCATTGCTTTTCCATATGGCGAGCAGATAACATGCTGCTCCCCATATGGAAATGCAATCTGCTTTCCTATTTGGAAGAGAGAGCAGGTTTCCAGCTCTCTTTTGCAAATAGGAAAGCAGTTTGCAATAGCAGGGTGGGAGCCGTGAGGCTCCTGCCCTGCCATTGCAAACAGCAGTGTCCCGGGGGTGGGCACCCTGGGACACTGCAGGAGCCTGTGGTAAATTAAATTTACTTATTACCTCATTTCTGAATTTCTATGCTTAATAAATCATAATTTCTTGTCAATGCAAAGCGAGGAGTCCGTGGTGCTCAAATGAAGGAGGAGGAGACCAATAACTCGAGTTAAGGGGAGCGCTTCCAGCACCAAGCAGGCACAGGAGCAATCTCTCAAGTCCCTCTCTTGAAGTGGGTGTCTTTATTTTCAACAGCAGGACATTTATACAGTCTTGGTCATGAGGCAAAATAGAGGAACAAACAGGTCATGGCAGATAGAGGAACAAAAATTAGCAAGAGGAGCAGATTGTGAAGAAATGGGGGCGTGTCTTAGGCTTCGTGAGGGGACTTGCGATGTGAAATAGTCTGACAGTTGGAAGGGGGAGGCTTCCTCATTTGGAGTTTGTGCTCGTGCTTCATGTCAAAAAGAGGAACTATCTTGTGTAAAACAGAGACCATCTGCTCTCTGGCTTGCAGTAACTATTTCTTAAAACAGGAACTATCTGCTGGTTCTGGGAATTGGCTGAAACACAGGAAGGGGTGGTCAATGAACTAAGATGCCAGGTGCAGGGTGTCTTACAGTTAAGAACAGGAACTATCTGCTGCTGGTTCCCAGAATTGGCAGAACCACAGAAATGTGTGTGTTCACAGTGTACAACCTTGTGCTTCCTCTATTAGTTGGTGTGGTTTCAGGGCCTAACCTCGTGCTTCCTCTTTCAGTTGGGGGTGGTCACAGGGCAGTTGGTGTGACAGGCTGAGTTACCAACAATGGACAGGATGTGGCTGAGTCTCTGGCACAACTGGGGGAGGGCACACAGACAGGCTTCTTGGAATTGGCTCGACCACAAGGAGCAGGGGGTTGTGCAAGATTCAATGGGGATGTGAAGGACAGTTTTCAGACAAATTGCTGAGAGCATGTCACACACAAAATGGGTGTTTGTCTGAGAAAAATGGCTGTCAGGCAGAAACAGGGAAATGATGGGGCACAATTGTCAATTTTATTTCCACAAGCCGGCCCTGATGGTGGCGGTCCCCAGGCCCATCGAGGCATATGTTAGAATAGAAAAACGCAATTTGGTGGAAAAGTGTCATCAATTCACCAAAGGAGTCCTTCATAAGCATTTCCAGACCTACCCCCGTCAAAGTGCCTAGGTCATTGCCACCAAGGTGCACAGATATGAGGTCAGAGTGTTGGAAATGCAAAAAGGATTTAACCAATGGCATCAATTGGTGCCACTTTAACCCTCTCTGTCCAATCCATTTAATGTCTACATTTGGCAAACTTAGGTCTTTGTGAATGCCTTTGTTTTCTGCATACCTTTGGCTCCAGAAAATATAGCTGTGTCTCAAAATTCACACTCTAAGCATCTTGAAGGGATGTCTGGATGTACTCAGATGGTCTCTGTAAATGAAATGGCAGTTTGAAAAGTACGATTTTTCTAAAATGTTGGATAAGATGTAGTTTTGAAAAAAAACGATTGGTTGTTTGAGAACCTTCTACACTGAAAACCAATCATATTGGTTAACAAAAGCTGATTGAAAGGAACATTACAAAGGATAAGCTGATATGTTGAAAAGTCAAGCACACTTGCTGTTTTGATTAGCAACATTGTGTGGTGAACTTTTGACCTGTGTGCTCAGTTAAGTGTTCCATGAACTGTTTGTATGGTAACAGGCAGAAGGCAGATTGGGGGTAGGGTTGAAATGTATGTCATTTGGAAAGGGTTGAAATGTGTAATAGAAATGTGTGTTTGCTTTTGAATTAATGTAGGAAGCAATGGGGTTAGATGATTACATGTATATGAGTCCAAAATAAGAGGGACACTTTGCCATTCTTTGATTTTGCTGACAGGTGTACAGTACAGGAATACTGTATAAGAAAATCTGGTGGGTGACTGACATACTTCTTCATCTACAATGTATTGTATTTATATAAATGTAAATGTATTGTATTTATATAGTGCACTTCTACCCGGAGGCCTCGTAGCACTGTATTCATACCGCTGTGGAACCCATCCTGGCTTTCCTGTGAAATGTCCACTCCTGGGCACCCCCAAGGTGAAGCCAGGTATCCAAGCGCTGCTGGGGCCGTTGTGGAGATTAAGCAAGCAATTGCCCAGAGTCACAGAGTGGGACCCATGATTAGACTAGGCACCGAGGCGAGAATTATCAGGTCCGGGGAAATTGAGTCCAAGAGCCGCCGAGGCAGGAATTGAACCCTGGTCCCAGGCCAGATCTCTGCATCAGGGTCTGCCGCTCTGACCATTGAGCCACACTTCTCCACAGTCAATCAATTTGAAAGGTGAGTTATTAATTTGTGAGGGGATGTATGTGGTGCATTTTTATTTTAATGAGACTAATGTGTTTCTCCTGCTAAAGTGTATGAAGAACTTTTTTTCTAGAATCTTATTGTGAGTGTGTGTGAATTTAGAAACCATTCTGAGATAAGCATTTGTGTATTTCATGTGTTTGCAAAGAGATAACTGTTTAAAAATATTTGCTGTTCTCATGTTTTGGTAGAATTAGAAACCAGTCATTGTTTATGTACTAGCAAAATGAGTCAAGTTTCTACACTACAATGCAGTACTCCTTCTAGACTACGATATGTGTTTTGGTAAAATGCAAGGGATAGTGTTGTTTTTCTAGAATCACACAGTGAGTATGTGTGCATTTAGGAATCATTCTGAGAGAAGTACTCTATACTAATGTGTTGTAGAAATCTTTGGGGAATCTGTGCAGTCACCTTATGTCTTGTAGACTAGTAAATGTGTTTTGGTAAAATGTAAGGGATAGTGTTGCTTGCCTAGAATCACACAGTGAGTCTGTGTGCATTTAGGAATCATTCTGAGAGAATAATTTTGGTATTTCATGTGTTTGCAGACATATAACTGATTAAAAACCTATTCTGTTCTCATATTTTGGTAGGATTAGAAACCAGTCATTGTTTATATATCTGCAAAATGAGTCAGGCTCCTACATTAATATGGAGTACCCCTTCCAGACTAGTAAATGTGTTTTGGTATTATCTAAGGTATAGTGTTTATTGTCTAGAATCACAATGTGAATCTGTGTGTATTTAGGAATTATTCTGAGAGAAGCATTTTGGTATTTGACTGCTGTTGCAATCCCATAGTGAGTCTTTGAGTAGCATGTAGTTATCCATTCACTAAAGTAAATGTCAACCAATTATGAATTCACACAGTGTCTCTCCTTATAGTACTGTAATCATTCAGTCAGTAAGAATGTACTCATGCAGTGAGCCAGGCTTTAGGGCATGGAGTGCTTCAAAGTGCTATGCATTATGCATGTAGTGGTGTAACCACCTTCACACTTGTGCGTCAGGCCTACAATTCCCCAGTCACTATCCATACACTGCAGCAGAGACACTACAATCTGTTCAGTAGTTCCTGAGAAAATTACAGTTAAAAGCATATACATATCTATGGGCACGGTGGATCCGCGGACTCTGAGCGCAACAAGGGCGCACCATAAGCGCACTTTTCCGATCACGTGCTAAATGCTAATTGGTTGTGAAGTGGTTGTCAACATTCGAAAGCAGGAACTGTTGGCAGCCATTTTGTGTCTCGGTAGAAGCGAGGCTGAAGAAGTTAGTGGAACAAGGGTACAAAATGTAGAAAGGGGGCAGGGTAGAAATATCCTGATCCTCTAGACCTATTTAGGGAACCTCCAGGGCTCTACTCTTCATCACCCTAAACCCCTATTTTCCCTGCATCCAGTGCCAGAGATGCTCTCATTTAAATATTGAGTATTTTAATTCACACCAGAGTATTTTTTTTAGGTAATTCCACTAATGTGTTAATAAACTAAATTGTATTTTATAAAATTATAACTATGTACAATTTTGTAAAGCGAGTACTTATTTTCATTTTTTTTTTATTACGCTGTAATGGCATGCGTTATATTTGAATATGCGTTGTAATGTCATGCGTTGTAATAACAGGCGTTGTAATGGAATATACGATGTAAAAGTTTCGTTGTAATAGCATTACGATGTAAAAGTTGCGTTGTAATGGCTATCTCCTTTCTTACAGGCCTACAATTCCCCAGTTAATCCATACACTCCAGTAACCACCCTGTGACTGCTCTTACAATCCCATAGTGACTCTTTCAGTAGCATGTTGTAATCCTTTCAGTGAAGTCCAAGAGATGCTGTTATTTGTCTAGAATCACACTGTGAGTCAGTGTCCATATGTGAAAATTGAGAGTGAAAGATTTGGTTGGTTGATGTGTTTGCAGACACATATGTACATGTACTCTTGCAGTGAGCCAGGCTTTAGGGCAGTGCTTGAAACTCCTATGCACTATGCATGTAGTAGTCTAACCACCCTCATATTTGTGTTTCAGACCTACAATTCCCCAGTTAGTATCCATACACTGCAGTAAACACTCTGTGACTGCTCTTACAATCCCATAGTGACTCTTTCAGTAGCATGTAGTAATCCTTTCAGTGAAGTCCAAGGGATACTGTTATTTGTCTTGAATCACACTGTGAGTCAGTGTTCATTTGGCAAAATTGAGAGAGAATGATTTGGTTGGTTGATGTGTTTGCTGACACATAAGTACATGTACTCTTGCGGTGAGCCACGCTTTAGGCCACGAAGTGCTTGAAACTCCTATGCACTATGCTTGTAGTAGTCTAACCACCTTCACAGTTGTGTCTCAGGCCTACAATTCCCCACTCACTATCCATACACCCCAGCAAACACATTGTGTCTGCTGTTGCAATCCCATAGTGACTCTTTCAGTACCATGCAGTAATCCATTCACTAAAGTAAATGTCAACCAATTATGAATTCACCCAGTGTCTCTCTTTATAGTACTGTAATCATTCAGTCAGTAAGTATGTACTCATGCAGTGAGCCAGGCTTTAGGGCATGGAGTGCTTCAAAGTGCTATGCATTATGCATGTAGTGGTGTAACCACCTTCACACTTGTGCGTCAGGCCTACAATTCCCCAGTCACTATCCATACACTGCAGCAGAGACACTACAATCTGTTCAGTAGTTCCTGAGAAAATTACAGTTAAAAGCATATATATATCTATGGGCGCGGTGGATCTGCGGACTCTGAGTGCAACAAGGGCGCACCATAAGCGCACTTTTCCGATCACGTGCTGAATGCTAATTGGTTGTGAAGTGGTTATCAACATTCGAAAGCAGGAACTGTTTGTAGCCATTTCGCGTCTCGGTAGAAGCGAGGCTGAAGAAGTTAGTGGAACAAGTGTGCGAAATGTAGAAAGGGGGCAGGGTAGAAATATCCTGATCCTCTAGACCTATTTAGGGTACCTTCAGGGCTTAATACTCTTCATCACCCTAAACCCCTATTTTCCCTGCATCCAGTGCCAGAGATGCTCTCATTTAACTATCGAGGTTTTTAATTCACACCAGAGTATTTTTTTAGGTAATTCCACTAATGTGTTAATAAACTAAATTGTATAATATAAAATTATAACTATGTATAATTTTGTAAAGCGAGTACTTATTTTAATTTTTTTTTTAAATTGCATTGTAATGGCATGCGTTATAATTGAATATGCATTGTAATGTCATGCGTTGTAATAATTTGTGTTGTAATAGAATATACGATGTAAAAGTTTCGTTGTAATAGCATTACGATGTAAAAGTTGCGTTGTAATGGCTATCTCCGGTGTTTCAGCCCTACAATTCCCCAGTTGATCCATACACTCCAGTAAACACCCTGGGACTTCTCCTATAGTGACTCTTTCAGTAGCATGTTGTAATCCTTTCAGTGAAGTCCAAGAGTTGCTGTTATTTGTCTAGAATCACACCGTGAGTCAGTGTTCATTTGGGAAAATTGAGAGAGAATGATTTGGTTGGTTGATGTGTTTGCAGACACATAGTAACATGTACTCTTGCAGTGAGCCACGCTTTATGGCACGAAGTGCTTGAAACTCCTATGCACTATGCTTGTAGTAGTCTAACCACCTTCACAGTTGTGTCTCAGGCCTACAATTACCCACTCACTATCCATACACCCCAGCAAACACAGTGTGACTGCTGTTGCAATCCCATAGTGACTCTTGCAGTACCATGTGCTAATCCATTCACTAAAGTAAAAGTAAACTAATTATTCACCCTGTGTCTCTCCTTATAGTACTGTAATCATTCAGTCAGTAAGCATGTACTCATGCAGTGAGCCAGGCTTCAAGGCATTGAGTGCTTCAAAGTACTTTGCATTATGCATGTAAGTGGTGTATCCACCTTCACACTTGTGCTTCAGGCCTACAATTCCCCTCTCACTATCCATACACTCCAGCAAACACAGTGTGACTACTGTTACAACAACTCACAAGAACAAAAGATCTCCGATAAAGAGCCCCTTCATGGGTGCCCGTCAGACATTGCAGCACCAGTCTGACGAGGAGCAAAACCCAGATGATGAAGCATGACACCTAGCTTGCTGGGTGTGTGAGGGTTTTAGTTCCGAAAGGGGAATTTCCCCTCTTTCTCTTTTGCTTGGCTTACTTAAACCTTCACCCTTCCCTGGGGAACTGTGTATATTCTTAGTCTAACATATTGTCAGGGCTTGTACACTGGACCCCTTAAAAATAGCCCTCCTTGGTTGCCCTCCTTTGTTGATACTGCTGTTGCAATCCCATAGTGAGTCCTTTGGTATCATGTAGTAATCCATTCACTAAAGTAAAAGTCAACCAATTAAGAATTCACCCAGTGTCTCTCCCTTTAGTACAGTAATCATTTAGTTAGTAAGCATGTACTCATGCAGTTAGCCAGGTTTTAGGGTTATGGAATGCTTCAAGCTGCTATGCACTATGTATGTAGTGGTCTAACCAACTTCACACTTGTGCTTCAGGCCTACAATTGCTTAGTCAGAATTTATATGAAATGTGTTTGTATAGTAAGATAAACGTATAATTTATAAAGTTATTAATATACACTTATTTTTGATTATTTTTTACAGATACTGTTTCTCATCATTTAAATAAAGTTATCATGCCGGACAAAATAAGACAATGAAAAGAACATAAAAAGTAGAGTTACTTGAAGAAAAGTCAACCACAAGTATTGGATTTACAACATAATGTGGCTAAAAAACCAGAATCTTCTGGTAAGACCATAAAGAAATCTATTAAAAATGTTTGAAAGGCCAGACAGAATGTACAGAATACTGAAACTACTGACAATGGTTCAACTAGAAAAAATTGTGAAAATAATAAGAAAGGAAAAAAAGCAAATGGACAGTCAAAGGAAACGATGTATGGTAAAAGAAGACAAAATCAGTACTAAGAGATCCAAAAGAAAATATTTTAGAACAGAGTAGTACATAATTTAGTGAAAGATACAAAGAAATATAAAAAGAGAGCACTATTTTATAAAAAGAAGAAGCATATCGGGCCCGATTCACAGAACTAACGTAAGACAAAATCCTATACTTACTACTTTTGGTATTCACAGAAGTTAGGATTTTGTCTTAAGTTTGTCTTAAGACAGACTTAAGTTAGGATTTTGTCTTAAGTCTGTCTTAAGTCTGTCTTAAGTCTATCTTAACTCTGTCTTAAGTCTGTCTTAAGTTTGTCTTATGACAAACTTAAGATAAAATCCTAACTTCTGTGAATACCAAAAGTAGTAAGTTTAGGATTTAGTCTTAAGTTAGTTCTCTGAATCGGGCCCTTTGAGTCCATTGTTGAAAAGGCTTTTGAAGTAAAAAGAAAACTATTCATTTTAGTATTAAACAGAATTAGATCACTAGATAAACGAATCCATTTTATGAAGTCCAAAAGTAAGAGGAAAAGAGTAATTAACAGAAGTAATTTTTGTGATGTTTTTTAGGGGAATGGAAACACAGTTCAAGATCTGAGCCTTTTTTAATGAAGAGAGGTATTATCAGACCAATGATTTGTTGCATGCAGTTGACACCAGTGGTCGAGCTTATGAGGTTAGCAATGGTTGTCCAATTGACAACGAGAAAATGGTTCCCAGAAATACAGAAGAAGTGACAGCTGATGGAGTTCTAGGCAGACGTTTTAAAGCCCCAGTGTACACTTGGGAATGCAGTAGTCTTTGTAGTGAACGACAAGACTCTATTGATAAATTACGTAATTTCTTACGAGCATATAGTAAAAAAAGTGTTAAACAAAAGATTAAGCTGTTGCAAGGATTAGACCCTTGCATAGTGAGAAAAAATACTGGCATGCAAGGTCATTCTCTGGCTTGTCTTTCTAGGAAAGTATGTCAAAGTGTTTTTCACCATTTCAGGATGTTGGCAGTACATCATACTCACATGTGGAAGTTAGTGAGAACATTGTATTATGCAAAAAGTCCTGCACTAAAGTTAAATGAGTTGAAATGTGCTCTTTTGCGTGGGTCAGTATCAGGTGTGAAGAAGTTTTGTAACGATATTGAGTTTTGTTACTTTGTTCCTGAACAAGAGAGTGAAGAAACTCAGACATTAATAGAAGAAAATGTTGTAGAGAATGTTGAACATAGTTATACAAAAAATTTGGAAAGTGAAGTTACAAACTTTAAGGTGATTTCAGGTGAAAGGCCAAATTTTTCTTGTTTTTGTTGTCGGCGAACAAACTATAAAAATCAGACTAGGAGTGTTGATCTGTATTTAAAAAGTGAAAACAAAAATAATAATAAGTGGAAGGAATTTGCAACTTCTTTGTTGGTAGAGAACTGTTTTGATTTGGGTTCTGATCAGCGTATTTTTAAATATTGTTATAACAAATAAGATGAGAATAAAATTCCCGCTAGAGCCCTGCTTAATATTGCTATTCCTCCAGAATTTACAGATTTAAACACCTACAAGTCGAATCTCATTCAATGTGTGCACCCGTTTCAGGCTATTGTTCGTATGGAGCATAAAACAGGTAAATTGCCTTCATCAGATTTACAAAGAGGATTAAAAGGAAGAGTTCTGTATTTACCGTTAGATTTAAAGAAAAATATTGAAACTATTGGTGTAGAGAGTGTAGAAAGTGAACCACTAGTAATTCTTGTTAATCGTGTGCCTACTAAAAATAAGAAAATCTGGCAGGAGTTAGTGGATGTTAGGAGAGTACAGAAGGCAAGTTTGTATTTGATAAAAAACAATACATACTATAAAAATGTTTATATTGGAGAAGAAGAAATACTTTTAGCAGAATATACTGAAACGTCAAGTGGACTATTTGAAAAAATGGACATGTTAAGATGTCAAGAAATCTATGAACATTACAGTGTGCATCCACTTCATTCAAAAGAAGTGATGGGGAACATTATTGAGCTTTTCCATATGAAAAAAGCCAAATGAAGTCCCATGAGTGTATGGTAAAAGAGCTTGGAAGCTCGTTGTTTTCCGCAGTTGTTCCCAATTGGAAAAGTAGGATGATATGATGAACGTCCTGTGAAGAATTCCTGCATCTGAATATCAGACAACAAGATTATATGCAGAAGATCCAAGATTTTGACAATGTATTCCTTATATATTTCATCTTTTATTTGAGAGTGTCTTGTCTGGACTTTCATATGCTGTCAATCACATTTTAAAAACTGGAATACATCTGTAAAATGAATCTGCAAATGATTTTATGGATAAAGTGCGCCAGAGAGATGATCATATAGAATCTCAGCTCATTAATCTGATGGCATGTCAGGGTGGGACTAATGAATATTGGTACCGTCATCATGGAAAACTGAAATGTATGCTACCGAACTTAGGAACTCCTACATGGTTCCTTACCCTAAGCTGTGCTGAGTACGCTTGGGATGATTTACTTGAATTTCTTCGAGAGGCAAATTGCAATATAAAAATATTGAATAGGTGACACCTGGGGAATTGTGATCTTTGGATCCTGTCAATGTATGCAGGTATTTCAATCATAGATTTGAAGATATGATGTATTTTATCTGTAATAAAAAAAATCCTCCCCTTGGAGAAGTTATGGATTTCTTTTGGAGAAAGGAGTATCAAGCAAGAGGTGCTCCTCATATACATATGCTGTTATGGATTAAGGATGCCCCCAAATTTGGGACCGATGCGGATGATACTGTTTTGTCTTTTATCAAAGAATATGCAACATGTGCTGTACCTAAAAGAAAAGAAGAAAACAACTTAAGAGAACAAGTGTTACGATTCCAAAGCCACCAATGTGGAAAATACTGTCGACGAAAGTTCAAATCTAAGGATAAGTTCTATTCCAATTATCGTTTTGCATTTTCATGTCCTGTAATATCCAAAGGAAGAGTGAACAGTTTTATGTCATCTTTGTGACATATCATCACAAGAAAGTCTCCAAAAAATACCTACAACTTAAGAAGAAATAAAGAGTCAAAATACATAAATGACTACAACCCAGTTATTCTGTCCATGTGGAATGCTAACATGGATATTCAGTACGTTGCGGACAAATCCATTGCTGTTGCTCGATATGTAACGCCCTATATTACAAAATCAGAAAAGACGGAATTGAAAGAAATGTGGGAAGAGATTTCTCACGAGAAGACTCTAAGTAAGAAATTATATAGTTTCAGTTTGAAGATGTTATCGCATCGAGAAATTGGAGCATATGAATGCTCAGATCGATTATCATCTGCAAGTCTATTCTCCAAATCTAGAAGAATCATTTGGGCGAGTCTAGGTCTTGCAGCAATGCGAAATCGGGTACTGAAATCTGTTCAACAAATTGAATATTTAGCAGAAAAAGATCCAGAAAGTACAGATATTTTGAAAAGGAATATGTTGGAAACATACTACCCAAACAGAAGTCATCATCTTGAGAACATATGTCTCTATGAAGTGCTGAAAAACTACACTTTTAAACAGAATACTTCAGAGAACATCAATGATGGAAAATATGGAGTCATTGGTTCCGAAGGATGTTTGGTGAAAAAAACGAAACCAAATTTGATTAATCACAGGAAGCTGAGTTGCGATGCTGCTGATAAAAGGGAATTTGTAACTGTTCAAACCATGGCGTTCAGAACTGGAATTACATGGAGATTTCCAGAGCTATGAAGATTCCTTTAATGCTTGTAAAGATAGCATACAATGCAGTGCTTTTGCAAATTATGTAAAAATTATGAATGATGAAATTGATCAAGAAGCTACAATTGCAGCTGCGATTGCTAGAGACAGTTATCAACATAGTCAAAGTTCTGCTATGCTGAGTCAAGATCCACTAGGACAATCAATTGTTGAAAATGAAGCAGCAATCGCCATGAATAGGTGGAAACAGCAATGCAACAAGCTCAAGAAGATGTAACGAACTTACCAAACTTGTAAGAACAACTAAATGTTGAACAGATACAAATATATTACCAAGTGAGAAAACAGATTAACCATGGTTTACTCATGCTCATCATATCAACCTATCCGAATGTATGTGAGTAGTCAAGCTGGAACAGGAAAAAGTTTCTGAATTAAAGTAATTACAAGTTATCTACAGAAAACAACTGAGTCACATTTGTCTTGTGTTGTCACTGCTCCAACTTGGTTGGCAGCACACAACATTAAAGGAATTGCTTTACATCGTTTACTAATGCTACCAGTAGAGCATGAAAACATATTGGAATACCACAAGCTATCTGGAGAAGCTTGTTGTGACATTTCAAGAGTTCTGAAGAAAATGAAACTTCTATTGATGAGGTAAGCATGGTCTCAAACTTAATGCTCGCTTTTGTGCATTTAAGAATGCAGCAAATTCTTAAAACAGAGTATGATGTGTTATTTGGAGGAAAACATGTTATAGTTTTTGGAGATCTACTGCAACTTACTCCTGTAAAAGGACAACCAGTATTTAAAAGTAGCGCCGAGACGCCTGCGGGTATTTGTCGCACTTTATAAATGGCAATAAATAAATAAATAAATAAAACACTTGTGCATGAAGACACCAGCAAGTCTCTGGGTAGTGTTGGAAACGTGAACATTTGGACATATTTTGAATACAAAGAACTTATTACAAATATCCGACAGGCAAATGATGTTTATTATGGAACCATTCTCCAAGATATAAGAATTGGACTACTGACAGAACATGGCAAACAAGCTTTGCAGAGTTGATTACTTTCCAAGTTGTTTCCAAATGAAAATTTAGTTCCTGAGAAAATATACATGAAAATTGCAGAAAACAAATCTGTAATCTGCTCAATGCCAACACTGCGCACATGTTCTATATTCAACAAACAACTTTTGTAATTGGAAAATGAAGAAATAATAAAAATGGAAGCCATCGATAAAATTGAGCATGAGGGAATCACTCTTGAAGATTGTGTAGAAGCGTGGCTCAATGGTTAGAGCGGCAGACCCTGATGCGGAGATCTGGGACCAGGGTTCAATTCCCCGCCTCGGCGGGTCTGGGCTCAAAGTTCCACGGACCTGATAATTCTCACCTAGGTGCCTATTACAATCATGGAGTCCCACTCTGCAACTCTGGGCAATAGCTTGCTTAATCTCCACAACGACCCCCACAACGCCAAGGATGCCTGGCCTCCACCTTGGGGGTGCCCAAGGAGTGGACACCTCACAGGGAAAGCCAGGATGGGTTCCACAGCGGTATTTGTACAAGCGCCTTGAGACCCTTGCATGTGAGTAGTGCGCTATACAAGTATCAATTTACATTTACTCTTATTTTGACAGAAAATTTGAAGTCAAAATTGGATTCTTTAGAAAAATCGATATCTAAAACTGCTGGAAAAGAATCTATATGCATGTAGAAACTGTCGAGTCATTTTAAGGCGTAATTTGGACATAGAAAAGGGTTTAGTTAATGGTGCAATGGGCAAAGCTGTGGAATTTGTTAGTTATCAGAATAACAATGGTATTGAATTCAACATTATTTTTACAAAGATATGGACAATATATAATTTTAATGATGCAACATTGTACAGCTGATGGAAGAAAATTGGACACTTTAATAAAACATTTTGTAGCTACTCAACTATCAATATCAGGAAGGACTTTTGTAGCAGTAGCAATCATTTTCCATGACATATGGACATTACACTGCCTATCTAAAAAGTGACAAAGGCTGGACACTTTGTAATGATGCTGAGTTGGTTTTCAAACAACGTTTGCCTTACGAATTACCAAAATCCTACCTAATATTTTTAAAGCCAAAGTTTTTAGAAGATAATTCAGCCTCTGCGGAATTTATTATTATGATTTATTAGGATTACGGCGGGACATGCAGGGGTGGTCAGTCGGCACACACCCGCACCTGGCTACACGAAGGATGGGTTACCCGGAGTGTTGGACCGTAGTGGGCGGCCACTACCACCCTGTATCGAGTGGCTCAGGGAAGAGACCTGCTTCCCCTAACTGACTATATATCCTTTTTTGCCGAACTTGTGCTTAGCACGCACTGCCCCTTAGATAAGTAAAACTGTTCCTCTCCCTTGAGAGCATGGACGGTGGCCCGTTCCGCCACTGCCCTTTTGGTATTTTAGTGGGGATAGCCCGCTGTTGGTTGTTGTTCTTCATTGTTTTTTTTCCCTGTCCTAATGTCTTCCTGAACTTTGCTGAGTGTGCTGCGAGGGGTGGGAACGGGAAAGCTGGGAGGGCCGCTGCTGGGTCGATTGGTGGAGCCGCTCCTGTTGGGTATGTCGGGGGGGATGTATATTGCCAAAATGTCTACCATAAAAATATGTACATGGAACATTAGAGGTATGCACACTCCCGCGCGCAGGTATCAGATCTATTCCTACTTGAAAAGGCAGAACGTGCAGGTCGCGCTATTGCAGGAAACACACCTGAGTGGGGCGGAGGTGACAGCGCTGAGGCGGAGATGGAGGGGACAACTGTACGCCACCGAGTACTCCTCATATGCCCGCGGAGCACTGCTGTGGGTGAAGCCGGGCACCCCCTTCGTAATGTCAGAGGTACACTTGGATGCGGAGGGGAGGTATGTCCTAGTGAAGGGTCGCATAGACGGGCAACCAGTGGTCCTGGCGTCCATTTATGCTCCAAACACAGATCAGGGCACCTTCCTAGCGCGCATCTCGGAGAGATTGGCGCCTTGGCACGGCGTCCCATGGATACTGGGAGGCGACTATAACACGGTGCTAGACCCAGTGTTGGACCGCTCGGTCCCGCCGAGGCCAGAGGCAACATCCCAGGGGGCCACGAGAGCACTCACACAGTGGGCAGCGCAGTGGGACCTGAGGGATGCATGGCGCGCACACAATCCTGACTCTCAGGTGTACTCTTATTTCTCGGGAGCGCATAAGTTACACGTACGACTTGATAGGTATATGGTGTCCACGGAACTGCTGCCGCACATCACTGACTCCCAATACCTGGGTCGGACGCACTCGGACCACAACCCCCATACACTACACTTGGCCTGGGAACGCCCGCGCCCACCTATCCCCACATGGCGACTGCAACCTGCATTACTGCTAGATGCCCCCTTTAGAGACTCCCTGCAGGCCTGCGTAGCACAATACTTCACTGACAACTCAGATACAGCATCCTCCCCGAGAGTAGAGTGGGACGCATTCAAGGTGGTGGTAAGGGGACACTGCTTGAGCACCCAGGGAGGCATACGTTGGAAGCTGGAAGAGGACTTGCGCAGGGTGGAAGCGGACCTACTTGGTGGGGAACAAGAGGCGGTAGAGGGCGCAGGAGACCGACTGCGGGCGGCCCGGGCGGAGCGCGAAACACTACTGGAACGGCTGCGGCACGTCAACTTTGCGGCCCACTCGGCGCGGGTACATCAACACGGTGACAAGCCCGGTAGGCTATTGGCCTGGTTAGTCAGGCAGGAGGAACGCACGGAGCCAGTATCCGTCATCCGCACGGCTGAGGGAGAGCTAGTGTACACCCAAGGCAGGATCCATCGAGCGTTTGTGGGGCACTATCAGGCCCTTTACCAGTCACACCTGAGAGTCTCTGCGGCCTACATAGCAGAATACCTGGCGGACATCCCGCTGCCCTCCCTTACCGGCTCGCAGCAGGACGCCCTGGGGGCGCCCTTCTCTCAGGAAGAAATGCGTGAGGCCATCTTCGCACTGTCCAACGGCAAATCGCCTGGCCCGGATGGGCTACCCGCCGAATTCTTTAAGGCGTGCTCGGACGTGCTGGTTCCGGAGCTGCTCAAATTATACCATACTGCGATGGAGGAATCAGCACTCCCGGACTCGCTCAACGAGGCAAACCTCGTCTCGCTGTTGAAACCGGGCAGGGATGGCGCGCTCATGGGATCCTATAGGCCGTTGGCCATGCTGAATACCGATTATAAAATATTCACCTCCCTCCTGGCCCGCCGCTTGGCCCTGGAGGTACCAACCCTGGTACATGAGGATCAAAACGGCTTCATGCCGGCGCGGAGCACGTCTCGTAATCTACGCCGCCTCTTCCGGATTCAGGACGCAGCCTTGACGCATTGGCCTAGATCGGGGTGTCTGGTCCTGGACCTGGAGAAGGCCTTCGATTCAGTTGAATGGCCATACCTGGGGGCAGTCTTGGACAGATTCGAGGTGGGAGATGCCTTCGCTGACATGGTCGGACTGCTCTACCAGAGGCCCAGTGTCCGAGTGAGGACGGGCGGGCTGTTGTCGGAGCAGATCAGAGTGCGCAGAGGCACCAGGCAAGGTTGCCCCCTGTCGCCCCTCCTTTTCTCGCTGGCCATTGAACCACTGGCGGCTCTGCTGCGGGACAGGGGTGCGGAATGGGGGATCCCGTTGGCTGACGGAACGCACACGGTCTCACTCTATGCAGACGACCTGCTGCTTTATGTGCGAGACCTCACCGCGGTACCGGCCGAGCTATCGGATATCTTCCGAACCTTCGCGGACGTCTCGGGCCTCAGGGTCAACTGGGCCAAGTCCGGAGTATACTCGTTTGGCCGCGACCAGGAGGAATGTGATGTGCACCTTGGAGGGGCCCGGCTTGCTTGGTACCCGACCACGTTTAAATACCTGGGGCTGCACATCTACAGAGACCCACAGGACATACTGGAGGGCAACCTGGTGCGCGCCATTTCATCCCTGCGGGCCCAGATGTCCTTCTGGAAAACTTTGCCGCTGAACGTACCCAGCCGAATAGCTCTCTCCAAAATGATAGCGCTCCCCAGGTTACTCTATCACTTCGCGAATATCCCTACGTATGTCCCTGTACGGATATTCCGCGACCTGGAATCGATGCTTCGCGGCTTGATCTGGAACGCGGGGCGACCACGAGTGGCGCTGGCTAAACTATACTCCCCGACTGCGGAGGGTGGATTGGCTGTCCCTAACATGGAGCTGTACTACCTGGCTGCCCAGCTCCAATGGGTGACGTACTGGCTCAACGATACGCACCTCGACGACACGGCCACTGCAGACCACATATGGCCCCACCCTAGGGTTTGCGCCCTGTTTCATCCATTAACCAAGGGACCCCGTCCTCTACCCTTGCATTTGGCCGTGGCCCGCAAATGCTTTCTCCGAAGTCTGAAACTGACACGAACTGCCACACCATATGCTCCTGCCCTCCCCCTGCTGGGCACCCCCAGGAGGAGTGGGATGGTCACGCAGCGCAATCTAGACTGCTGGGTCGCAGCCGGAGTAGAGACCATGGGCGACCTGTATGCTGACGGGGCCCTCCTCCCATTTGCGGAACTGTCGGAAACCACGGGACTGCCGGCTGGGCAATTCCTACTCCATGCGTCGGTACTGCGGGCATACACTGACTCCTGGGGAGACATCCGGGATGAGCCGCTGGTACATCACCTGCTCCAATATCTACATGTCATGGGCAGGGGCGCACACATCACGCATTGGTTGGCACAGGCGCTTCTCATCCACACGCAAACACCCACAACACAGATCAGGGCCAAATGGGCGGCGCACCGAGGGAGGGAATGGACAGACAAGGAGTGGAACCTGGTCCTAGCCAGTCCCGTGAACGTCCCCCGCAATTCTCGCTTTCGTGTTATTCAACTGTACATATTGCACCAGGCATACCTAACGCCGGATAGAATAAACAGATACTTCGCGATTGACACTGCCGTTTGTCCCAGGTGTGACCTGCTCGGTGCGGATATCATCCACATGCTTTGGCACTGCCCAACCCTGACCGCGTACTGGGGGGAGGTGACTTCACTCCTGAATCACAGCACAGGCCCGGGTCTGCCGGACACGTGGGAGGCGTGCATTCTTGGACTCTATAAAAGAACCAAACTGAACAAACCACAGGCACGGTTCTGGGACCTGGGCCTCATCACGGCCAAGCGCCTGCTTACAAGGCATTGGAAACGGCGAGAACCACCTACCCCGAAACACTGGTTCACATCCTTTACTAACTGGGCCGGGGCGGAGGGCACGGCGCTTCGCGGGGAGGAAGTGGCGGGTCTGCGGCAGTTCCCGATCGCACAGCTCTGGGATGGCTTCCTGGGGTCCCTGCAGGGGGAGGGCGCTGTCAGGGGGCTCACGTAGGATGGGCGACACCGGCGGTGAGCCACGGAGGCTCCAACTCTATTGCAGGGATCATTACCCGCGGCAGCGCCCCCCCCACCCCCGACCTAGACATGGCTCACTCAGCGCGCAGGCCTCAGACACGGTCCGACGCCCACGCAGGCGCCCACTGGCGGTCATCGCCCAGCAAAATGCCCACAGCACAGAGCTGCCGACACTGCCCTCGCAAGCGCACTCTACCCCCCCCCCCCACCCCCTTCCTCATATTTGTTCACATGTTTGTAGTATCGGATCCCTGCTCACCGGTGGTGGCCTTTCCAACCCCCCATGTTACGGTGGGTAGAAACCGTCAACGGCGCCCCAGGTGGCGACCACAGGCGTAGACGCCGCTTGACACACCGACAGCGAGGCCACTACACCTGACTGCTACATGCTCCGTTGATCAGGCCGGCGACCGGCGAAACACCATGGCCCCGAAGGAGCTGTCCCACTTTCGGTCCGAGGACACTTGCACATGTACACCACTGACCCCCATGCCGTACTGTAACATCATCGACACATTCCACACTGTTCAGAGGTGTCTCCTATATACACTGTGCGACTGGGACGGACTTGATGTGGGGAAGTCACGATAGGAAAGTTGGAACATGCCGATACGAACTGTTTTGTTTAGTTTGCTGTATTCATGGCTTAGTTCTAGAAACACTGAAAAATAAGACGTCATTTATGGACCTATTCTTTTCTTGATTCCTGGCAATGTGACTATATTATTTATGACTTAATGTACCAGGGACAACTGGGGCGCAATGATACGCCCTCATATGCAGAATTGCACCCTCACGATTTACGGTTCCATTGCAGCCGGCCTGCTGGGTTGTAGGCTTTGCTATGTGTAATGCACCCTTGAGCATTAATAAACGTCTTCAAAAAAAAAAAAAGAAAAAAAATGATTTATTAGGATTACCATTGGATAAGTTACATGTGAAGGAGTGCAAAAATACCATTTGGGCTCATGGAAAGGTAGCTGTTTGAGTTATGGACTTTTTCTTGCACTTTGTCTTGGTGTATAGTTTTAAGTGACAACATTTACAGTGTTTATAAATTAAAGTTATAAAATTTTCTTAGCAGTAAGGATTTTATATATGGTGATTTGTATTACATAGTATATTTTTCAGGATGGATTCTTGTTTTTTTTAAACAATCTTATTGATTGTTTTTTTTTGCCCGCTGTTATGTCATGAGTACAATTGAAATCACTGTTTCCAGTGAAATTCAATATAATCTGAGAATAGCAAAAAAGGCATAGAAATTACTTTGTAAAATGTTTAAATTATGCTGTGTTGTTAAAAATATATAATTACAAAAAATAAGTGAATAAAATGTGTGGCGTTTTTTAGATGTATTATTGATGAGGTAAGTTTAAGTAAGTATTAAAATGTACAATGGCGTGTATTTGCATGCAGTTGAAAAAAAGTGAAGATGGATGGAGTAGATTTGTGCCAGAAAATTCCATTGTAGACAGGTGTCAAATGGGACACAGATTCAGAGCACCTGTTTGCAGGCCTGGTAATTTCAGAATTATAAGAAATAAAACTATTTAACTTAAAGTACATTACTGAGTATTTTTTCACATGCCACATTAGGCCCCATCTGTTCCCTTCAGTAAAATATAAACATGTCCTATACGTTTCTTAAAAAGTAAGTACTTATAAATGTATCTTTTTCTCTATTAGCAGTAGAGAAATGTACTCCTATATTAAGAATTGGACTAGCTATTAATTCTCGTTCATATTTACAAGGAGAGGAAAAGGCACTCTGTATACCTTTTTGTTTTCCATGTAAATACAATCTCATCATGCACACCACTTTGCATTGAAAAGGCGTTCTATATGTGTTTCTGTGCGTGCTTGCACAGAACACTTCTAGAACAAAACACATCTCCAGTTTTATCAAAAATCATAAATCTGGGCATGTGTGTGAATGCTGCACCATCCTCTAATTGGTGTAGCAAGGCACAACAAGGAGAATTATTTGCACTTCTCATTTTTTCTCTTTCAATATATGCTACAATGCACAGCATATATTGAAGGACAAAAATGCCTTTACTGATTGTTTTTGTGTAGGGAGGTGTGCCTTCCTGCACAAAAACAATGTCCGCACGGCACAGACATTCTTGCACCAAGGTGCAAGGGTGGCTGTGTCACCAAATGGCTGCTGTTTACGCAGCTGTGCAGAGGGAAGCACAGACTTGCTACATCTTTATGTACTTATGTTACATCCCTGTGCTTTGGAAGTACCACAGCACACTGTAGGTAAACGCTTTACATTGTCATGCTGCAACACTTCCTTATACTTCTGCACTTATCCATTCACCATACACTACAATGTTTTCATTCACTCAGTTATCTACTGGACATACAGTCATGTAAACTTTCACACACTAGCATACAAGTTTAGCTCTTTCTTGAACCAGAGTAGTTAGTTCTTAAAATTACTTTTTTTTTCTTGTTGTTGTTTTATATATTTTTTTGAACGATTTTTTTTGTTTTTTTTAAAACGAGGGAAAACATGTCAACAGGACAAATAAAAGTAAACAGTAGGAGGAAAAAAAGGAAACTAGCAACAGTGGTTGTCTACAGCACGACAAACTAGGTAGACTGACTGCTGTTCATATGAAATGAGTCTGTTGCATGCACACAATGCATCCTGAGTCTTCCAAATTGGGGACGAATACCAGGTGGAGATGTTGAAGTTGAAGCTGTTGTGCCAGATGTACTGGAAACAGCGGTGGTACAGGAGCATTGTCTCTAGTCTCCTCATTTCCTCTCTTGTGAAGTTTACTGGATGTTTTGTCTGAAGATGTCTCCACATACTTGCTGTTCCACAAGAGTATTTTTTGTAGGGTCACCCCTGGACAGCACTGCCTTGCAGATGTTGCAATTGACTTTTATGGCATTAACTTTTTTCTGCCCTGGAGGAAAAGTGAAAAACATCCACACAATTCAAGAATACCTCTCTGGAGGGAGAGGTTCAGGCACAAATTCTTCATTTCCAGATTGTTCTGAAAAAGAAGATACTTCATTAGTTGCCATTTCTCCAACTTTGCTGAGAGACAGGTGTGCAAAATTGAAAAAGAGCAGATCTTGCAAGAATATGTCTTTTCCTTAGGAAGTTCTAGCAAGAGTGATTGAAATGGGTGGGGTCCTTCAATACTTTCAATAAGAAGTGTAATGAAAGGGGGTTGGGAGCACACTGCCTCACAGTCCCAGCACAGTTCGCCCCTTTGCATCCTGGTAAATGCAGTACACAGTTCAAACTTACTTCAAAATTAGCTGGAGTTTTTCACCAAAAGTGGTGCAGACATTGCTGTATATCTCTAGACACATGTTTCTGGGTTGAGCCCGTCTTCAGTAGAGAGCAGCAGTATTAGAGAGCAAAGAAAAATCATCTGGGGTTGCTGGAAATACTACCAAGTTCCTCTCAGGTCACAGTACCACTCACAGGCACACAGGTGCATCTCCAAAGCTCGTCAGTTGCTGGCTCAAGGGAGCCTTTTAAACAGAAAGGGGGTTGGGAGCACACTGCCTCACAGTCCCAGCAAAGTTCGCCCCTTTGCATCCTGGTAAATGCAGTACACAGTTCAAACTTACTTCAAAATTAGCTGGAGTTTTTCACCAAAGTTGGTGCAGACATTGCTGTATATCTCTAGACACGTATTTCTGGGTTGAGCCCTTCAACAGTAGAGAGCATCAATTTTAGAGAGCAAAGAAAAATCATCTGGGGTTGCTGGAAAGGCTGCCAAGATGACCAAGATGGCAAATCTTTAATCAGGGGTATAAGCAGGCTGCATTTCACAGTTAACGATCAAACAGCTACAGACGTGATAAGCCTGACGCGTTTCAAAGGAGTGTCCTTCTTCTTCAGAGGCACTGACATTAGTAGATACGTGCTCCGGTCTCCATCCAAAATGCGATTTATAGGCTCCCAGATGGGCCGGTCAAATGCCCCAATGCATTCTGGATTCCGGAGTCCCGGTATTAAAATTCACTGATGGTGCACTCATTTCTGTTGCTTACATTTTAAACCCTCAGATGGGCCACCATCAACCGCATCTGCTTTAAATCTCCGGTCAAAGTTCCACATGATCGGCTCGGCATAATTCCTGCCACATAGCCCCCTCTCTTGGCAGGGTGGTGCTGCTCGACGGCTGGACCACCGCCCAAAATGTTCGCTTGTTTGCTATTTCCCAAAACTTGAGCCGCACTCAAACATTGACCAACATGGCAAATCTTTAATCAAGGGTATAAGCAGGCTGCAGTTCACAATTAACGATCAAACAGCTACAGACGCGATAAGACTAATTCGTTTCAAAGTTGTGTCCTTCTTCTTCAGAGGCGCTCGCATTAGTAGATACGTGCTTCGGTCTCCATCCTAAACCCCATTTATCCATCCTCAGATGGGCCGGTCAAATGCCCCAATGATTTCTTGATTCTGGAGTCCCAGTACTAAAATCCACTGTTGGTGTACTCATTTCTGTTGCTTACATTTCAAACCCTCAGAGGGGCCACCATCAACCGCGTCTGCTTTAAATCCCTGGTCAAAGTTCCACATGAGCGGCTCGGCATAATTCCTGCCGCGTGGCCCCCTCTCTTGGCAGGGTGGTGCTTCTGGACGGCTGGACCGCCTCACAAAATGTACGCTCGTTTGCCATGTCCCAAAACTTGAGCGGCACTCGAACAATGACCAAGATGGCAAATCATTAATCAAGGGTATAAGCAGGCTGCAGTTCACAGTTAACCATCAAACAGCTACAGAGGCGATTAGCCTGACACGTTTCAAAGGTGTGTCCTTCTTCTTCAGAGGTGCTCTCATTAGTAGATATGTGCTCCAGTCTCCATCCAAAACGCCATTTATACGCCCCCAGATGGGCCGGTCAAATGCCCCAATGCATTCTGGATTCGGGGGTCCCGGTATTAAAATCCACTGATGGTGCACTAATTTATGTTGCTTATATTTCAAACCCTCAGATGGGCCACCATCAACTGCATCTGCTTTAAATCCCTGGTCAAAGTTCCACATGAGCAGCTCGGCATAATTCCTGCCGTGTGGCCCCCTCTCTTGGCAGGGTGGTGCTGCTTGGCGGTTGGGCCGCCGCAAAAAATGTACGCTCGTTTGCCATGTCCCAAAACTTGAGCCGTACTCGAACATTGACCAACATGGTAAATCTTTAATCAACGGTATAAGCAGGCTGCAGTTCACAATTAACGATCAAACAGCTACATATGCGATAAGCCTGACGTCTTTCAAAGGTGTGTCCTTCTTCTTCAGAGGCGCTCGCATTAGGAGATACGTGCTCCGGTCTCCAACCAAAACCCCATTTATTATGCCCCCAGATGGGCCAGTCAAATGCCCCAATGATTTCTGGACTCTGGAGTCCCGGTATTAAAATCCACTGATGGTGCACTAATTTCTGTTGCTTACATTTCAAACCCTCAGATGGGCCACCATCAACTGCGTCTGCTTTAAATCCCTGGTCAAAGATCCACACGAGCGGGTCGGCATAATTCCTGCCGCGTGGACCCCTCTCTTGCCAGGGTGGTGCTTCTCAACGGCTGGACTGCCACCCAAAATGTACGCTAGGTTGCCATGTCCCAAAACTTGAGCCGCACTCGAACAATGACCAAGATGGCAGATCTTTAATCAAGGGTATAAGCAGGCTGCAGTTCACAGTTAACGATCAAACAGCTACAGTTGCGATAAGCCTGACGCGTTTCAAACGTATGTCCTTCTTCTTTAGAGACGCTCGCATTAGTAGATACGAGCTCCGGTCTCCATCTAAAACGGCATTTATACGCCCCCAGATGGGCCGGTCAAATGCCCAATGCATTCTGGATTCTGGAGTCCCGGTATTAAAATCCACTGAAGGTGCACTAATTTCTGTTGCTTACATTTCAAACCCTCAGATGGGCCTCCATCAACCGCGTCTGCTTTAAATCCCTGGTTAAAGTTACACATGAGCGGCTCAGCATATATGTATATATTACCTTCTGGCGGTCGCCAGTAGGTAGTTATAGTTAGGATCTATTATCCATAGGAAATCTGCAACATTCTTTTTGGAATAACTTTGGCGCCGATTGACAAATCTGCACAAACTTTTTCAAACTTTTGGACAGCTCTAGTCCGCTCCTCTCCTTTTCACGATGATTCATCAAGCAGGGGCCAAGAAAAAAGGGAGGTCCCAAAACGTGTTTTCCCCATGCAATTTCCCATAGGACCTTTGGCCGCAGCTACAGCCCGAACTGCTGAACAGAATTACACCAAATTTGCCTAAGAGGTAGTCCTTCGTTCATACTCGTGCCTTTTGATTATTTGGTGTAAATCCATTCAGTAGTTCCTGAGAAAATGACAGTTAAATTCATTTATATATCTGTGGGCGCGGTGGATCCGCGTCCCTATCCGCGTACCCTAAGCACAGCCTACGAGCACCCTGCCGTGCATGAGCTGTATTTTAATTGGCTGTCAACAGTCAAAATCAGGAAGTCTTGGCAGCCATCTTGTGCCTCGGTAGAACCGAGGCACAAGAAAGCCAAAACAAACGCCTCAAAACTCAAAAAGAGGGCAGGGTAGACACACCTTGACCCCCTAGGCCTGCTCAGGGCCCAAAAATATATATATTTTTTTAAATCGCAGGATGCACGTAGGATCCGCGCATCCTAGCGATATAAAAAAAAGAAATGCGGTCTCCCTGGTAAATATGGTAATTTGTTCACGGGGGGGGCAAATCCCGGGGCACTATGAAAAAAATAGTGTGGTGGGGTCCCAATCCCCTCACACTGCCCCAGGGACCACCACCCCTGGGGCTCTTACTTAATATATGCAGGGGGCTCACAGGGCACCCCCGCAGCCCCGGGGACTGCCACCCCCCGGGGCTTGTTTCAAACGGGTGGGGGGCTCTCAAACCCCCTCAGCCCCAGGGACCGCCACCCCACAGGGCTTAAAAGCATTAACTGGGGGTGCTCTGAGGCCCCTCCAGCCCCGGGGACCGCCACTCCCAGGGCTCTAATTTAATATATGTGGGGGGCTCACAGGGCCCCCTGCAGCCCCGGGAACCGCCACCCCCGGGCTTTCAAAAATTAGGTAGGTGGCTCTCAGGCCCGACAGCCCCGGGGAGTGCCACCCCCAGGGCTTAGTAAAATTGGGTGGGGGCTCTCAGGCCCCCCTCCAGCCCCTGGGACCACCGTACCCCGGGGTTTCTTACAAATGTGGGAGGGTGGCCATGAGGCCCCCCTCCTGGAGCCTTGTACAGGCCGTGGGGACCGCCACTCCCCAGGGCCGGCTCCTGCAGTATCCTGGGGTGCCCACCCACTGCTGTTTGCAATGGCAGGGCAGGAGCCTCGCGGCTTCCACTCTGCCATTGCAAACTGCTTTGCTTCATTGAAGCGAGAGCAGGGAAACCTGCTCTCGCTTCAATGAAGCAAAGCAGATTGCTTTTCCATATGGGGAGCAGCATGTTAGCTGCTCCCCATATGGAAAAGCAATGCCGGCTCCCGCAGGAGGTGGGGAGGCGGCGGGACCGTGAGGGGATTGAGGACCCCCCAGGGTCCCCAAAGGGGAGGGCCAGCCGCGGGGGATGGGGTCCCCGGGCTACCAGTGGCCCGGGACGGGCCATGTGGCCCTCCTCCCCATTATCAAAAAATAATTAAAAAAAGGCTGGCCCTTGGGGATGGGGTACCCGGGGCCATGAAGTGGCCTGAGGAGGGGGGCTATGCAGCCCCGCTCCATAAAAAAACAAAATTATTTGGCCATGCCCCGGGGATGCGGTCCCCGGGGCCCGGAATTGTCCATGGGAGGGGGGCCACTCAGCCCCCTTCCCGTAAAAAAGTTGAAAAAATGTATATTTGGGGGTCAGGCCCTGGGTGATGGGGTCCCCAGGGCCCAAAAAAAGTCAAAGGAAGGAGGGCCACACAGCCCCCATTCCCCAAAAATTTTATTTAAAAAAAGACGCGATCGTCCCTAGGCCCCGCCCCCTCAGAAACACACTCTGCAAACGCGCCCTGTGGCGCGCTTTAAATTGGGGAATTAATTCCCCTTCAATACTAGGGGTCCCTGGTGGCAACTAGCCCACCAGTTACCTCCAGTAAGTGACACAGGGCTGCGTTGCAGAGAGGTGCTCCAGGCCACGCCCCTTTTTACACCTCTCTGCAATGCAGCCTTGTGGCGCTTACTGGAGGAACCTGATGGGCTAGTTGGACCCGAGGGACTTAATTCGCCAACTTAAACTGTGCCACTGGGTGCGTTTGCACAGTGGTGAAGGGAGGGGGCGGGGCCTGAGTTCACATGTTTGCAAACGCGCCCTGTGACACGTTTAAGTTGGGGAATTAGTTCCTTGTCAATACGGAGGGTCCCTGGGGGCCAACTAGCCCACCAGGTACCTCTAGTACTACGGGAATTTCAATGGTTTTGTACGAGTGAAATGTCCAACTAACTATAACACCCCTAAAACCTATGGTTTTTTCAGTGAATATATATATATATATATATATATATATATATATACATATATATATATATATATACACCGAGTTCCTCTCAAAAGGGTGATTTGCAGATGTCTATATCTTTGGCAGATGAATCTTCATTACATTTTCTAAAACAATTTGCGCATTGCTTCAGGTGCCTTTTCAGAAAGTTTTGGGGTGTTTCGTATATCGAGGGCCAAGAAAAAGAGGGGGTCCCAAAATGTGTTTCTCCATATTAACTCCCATAGGACCTTTAAACATGACCCCTGCTGGAACCGCTTGACGGGATAGACCAAATTTGGCCAAAAGCTAGCTTTTGGCCTGCAGACTAAGCTTTTTGTGATTTGATTTAAATCCGTTCAGTAGTTTGGGAGATATTTCCTGAAAAACAAATTTGTATATATAGGGACACGGATTCGTGCTCACTAGCAAACTCCTGATTGGTTGGCCACACCTTCAGGAATAGTTGCAGCCGCCATTTTGTTTGCCAGGGAATGGTTGCTGGGGTTGAAAACTTGAGTGAATATTAAGTAGAGGGGTCAGGTTAGGGGTTTATTGACTCCTTGTGTATGCTTTGAATGTTGGATGAGGATGTATTTTGGCCATGAAACTGTCCCAACATTTGTTTTTGATTGTTCGCAAACTCTGTGGATCCCTCGCAGGGCTCAGTGAGACCCCGTGTTACTTTGTGGGAGATCCCCGGAGTTACCGTAGCTGGAAATAAAATACATCAATATATTTTTATTCTCTCTCTTCCTCTCGCAGCCTTTCACAAACCCATACAGACACTGTGACACTCATTCACGTACCCAAACAAACACTGTCATACCCAGTCACAAACCCATACAGACACTGTTACACCCATTCATATACCACAGAGAGACTGTTACACCCATTGACAAACCTATACAGACAGTCAATCGCATTCACAATCCCTTACAGACACTCTCACACCCATTCACAAACTCATAAAAACACTGTCACACGCATTCAAAAACCCATACAGATACTAAAACACTCATTCACATATCCAAACAGACACTGTCACACCTATTCACAAACCCATACAGGCACTGTTACACCTATTCATATGCCATGGAGACACAGATGGACCAATCGACAAACCATGCACACTGTTACATTCATTCACATACCCATAGAGACTTTGTGACACCCATTCACAAACCCATACAATCACTGTCACACCCATTCACAAACCCAAACACTGTAACACACATTCATTTATATTCCATAGAGCCACTGTTACACCCATTAACAAACCCCTACAGAGACTATCATATCCATTTACAACCCATTAAAGACCATTTGGCACCCATTGACAAATCCATACAGACACTGTGACACCCATTCATAAACCCATAGACACACTGTCACACCCATTCATATATCGTAGAGGCACTGTTACACCCACTGTCAGATACTGTCACACCCATTCACAAACCCATACAGATACTGTCACACTCATTTATGGACCCAAACAGACACTGGCACACCCATTCAAATACAATAGAGACCATGTTACACCTATTGACAAACCCACATAGACACTGTCACACCTATTCGCAACCCCATACAGACACTCGCACACTGATTCACAAACCCATATAAAGTGTTACAGCCACAGTTACACTCATATAGAGACTGTTATACCAAATGCGAGTTCCTCTCACAAGCTTGCCACATGAACTAATAAGCGTGCTCTTTTTTTATTGAATGTGTGCCTTTGATTTGCAGATTCGACGAAGGATACGAGGAGTGAGAAATGTATTTGAAAAACAAATATTCAATTACATTTTTTAAGTGTTTAGGGAAGAGGGTGGCTCTGAGAAGAACCTTTTTGTTTATTGTGTGTATGTGATTAAAACACATAAGAACGGATGCAGAGTTTCAAGTTGCTGAGAAACACCCTGTTCCCTTCATCTGTGAAGTGACCATCTAGTCTATATATTTCATGCATGTGGAAGATTCGGTTATTATTGTAGATATAGCTCATGTTATGGTATCTGAGGAATGCTGAAACAGTTGTATTAATCTGTTTCCTAGTTTTCTCTATCTGTAGACACAATTGAGATGACCATTTCCTTTTCTTCATCTGACTTATGTAAGAGCATACCAAGGCAGTCTGAGGAAAATGTTTCATTACTTGTCCAAAGGTTTCCTTCATTAGGATTTCAAGTCCTATCCCAGTCAATGTCCCCAATCCATTGCCACCACAGTTCTCCACAATGCATTCAACCAATGGAAGATCTTGATGTCACTTTAACCATCTCTGGCCTAACCATTTAATATTCACATAAGGCAAACCTAGGTCCCCGTTAATCCCTCTGTTTCTAGCAAACTCTCTAGCTCATAGCACAAAGTTATGACCCACAATCCACACGCTAACCATTTATAAGTATGGATAAGTAACACACAGGAGTAATCTGCAGCCGAATGAGGCAGTTTTGAAAATGAACTCAGTTAACAATGATCCTAGGAAGACAAGTTTAACGCATTACATTTGATGGGATGGTGTAAGTAATGTTGTGTTTTAAACTTGGTTGTGCTATACACAGTAAGTAGATGTGTGATTGAGTATGAGGAATATGTTTGTAATTGTATACACTCAACCACGCCTGCATAATTTGGCTTCATAGTTAGCATTCTGCTGTAGAGACAGTTGGAGGTTCTGACGTACTGTTAGCAGAGAATGTTACATTTTTGGTCACCATAGAAACAGATCTACAGGAGTATGGGGGATGGAAACTGGAAATGGCTAGAATGCAAATGTCAGGACAGTGTATTTATAGAAGAAATTATCTAAGTATTGACTTTTTGGGCATATTTAGGCATTATTGGGAAGTGGTGTGTATGTGATAATATATCAAATAATTTTTTTTTAAAAAGGTTACCACGTGAATCTGTGGATCCACCCTCAGAACTTCCACAGATCCGCCCAAAATCCCTACCAAATTGGGCTTTCTTTGAAGTAGTGTAACAAAGGGATAAAAACAACTGACCATTCAAAAGAGCTGTATATGATTAATAAAATATGAAAGCCACATTTCTATTTGTTGGTAGGCTGTGTAACATTGAAAGCAAAGTTAGAACGGTTGCCATTACTGGTTGACTTGTATGAAAGTGGTGTAACATTTTTGTGCTCATTTGTTTGTGGTTTCTGAGACAGACTTTGCAAAGTGATACTGAGAAAGAGAAATACTGACCAAGAATTATGATTTACAGGTATGTAAATTAAACTCCAGTATGATAAAACATAGAAATAGAATGAGTGCAAGTTAGGTGGATGGAAGTGTGTAGGATGTTTGCAAGAACCAAAAACGAAATATTAGTACAGATTATATAATGATAAAAAGGAAAATGTAATCATGAGGAAATGACCAGAACACAGATAGATAGCAATGTAGGGTCTGGCAGACAAGTGGGACCAGTAATGTATGCTATGAAATAGGTAAGTATTGTTGTATGCATATAGTCATGCAATCAGATTTAGAGTGATAAATAGTATAAAACAATTTGCCTCATCCTTATGCTTATACTAATACATTGAGGATAGTAAACCTTTTTATTGAGATATTAAAGTACATATTTTCTATACAGTAAAGCAGTAATGGACAGAGGTACATAGTAATTGGGAACTATGTAATGTAATGTATGTATACTTGTAAAGCGCACTGTTACCTCGTTACGTGGTGTCCTGGCGCTGTATACCGCTGGGGAACCCACCCTGGCTTTCCCTGTGAGAGGGCACCCCCAAAGTGAAGCCAGGCATCCCCGGCGCTGCTAGGGCCGTTGTGGAGATTAAGCAAGCTATTGCCCGGAGTTGCAGAGTGGGGCCCATGGTTAGCATAGGCACCTAAGCGAGAATTATCAAGTCCGCGGACATTGACCCAAGACCCTGCCGCGTCGGGAATTGAACCCTGGTCCCGGGCCGACCTCTGCTTCAGGGTCTGCCGCTTCTAACCAGTGAGCCACACTTCTCCACAGTATACCTATGTACGGATAGGTTTGATATCATTAAAGTTCACATGCTACTGATGGGAGATACTCATGAAAGTAGAGAGTATATTATTCATAAACATGCAGACAAGTTATAGTATGTGTATTTAGAGGTCCAGATATAGAGTGAGACAATCAATTTCAGTGAGTGAAATATTACTGTAAGGACTGTTACACAAAGAGGCACTTTTATACCCATTCCCATATCCATAGAGATACTCTTAAACCCTCTCACACACCCATACAGACACTTACACTCTATCAGATACCCTTGCATAGTCTTTGCATCCCCTCACAAACCCATACAGTGTCACACCCATTGACATATCCATACAGAGACTCTCACAGCCTTTCACATACCTATAGAGATTTATTTTATTCAAATTCACAGTCATACAGACAGTGTTACACCCATTCACATACAGCCACTCTCACTCCCTCTCATATACCCATACAAACATCCTTAAACATCCTTATACCATTCTTATACCCATCCACAGACTCTCACGCACTTTCATATACCTATACAGACCAATTTTATTTCCATTCACATACTCATACACAGTGTCACAACCATTCATATTTCCATACAGAGACTCTCACACCCTCTCACATCACATAGAGACACCCTATACCCATTCCGATACCCATTGAGAGACTCACACACCTTTTCATATACCCATACAGACACACTTATGCCTATTCTCATATCTTTTTACAGAATCTCACACCCTGTCACAAAGCCATTAAGAACCTCTTTTATTCCTATTCACATAGATAGACAGATAGTGGGACACCCATTTACATACCCATACAGAGATTCTCACACCCTGTTACATATCCATACATAGACTCTCACACCTTCTCACAAACCCATACAGAGAGTGTCACACCCATTTACATACACATACATAGACTCTCCCGCTCTTTCACATACCTTTAAAGACCTCCTTTATTTCCTTTCACAAACTGATACAGAAACTCCTACATCCTCTCACACACCCATACATATACCCTTATATCCCTACGCCAATCTATACACAGACCGTCACACCCTTTCGCATACTCATACAGACGTTCTTCATTTTCATTTAAATACACATAAAGACAGTGCCACACCCAGTCACATACCCATACAGAGACTTTCACACCCTCTCACAAAGCCATAGAAAGATTCTCATATCTTCTCACATGCCCATACATAGACTCTTACACCCCCTCACATACCTATTTTGACAGTGTCACACCTATTCAGATATCCATACAGAGATTGTCACTGCCTTCCACATACCTATAGACCTCTTTTATTCCCATTCACATACCCTTATAGACAGTGTCCCACCTATTCAGATACCCATAAAGAGACTCTCACACCCTCTCATATACCCATATAGACACCCTTATACCCATTTCCATATCCATACAGCGACTCTCACACCCTCTTATGTAGGCATGTATAGACTGTCACATCCTCTCACATACCTATGCAGATAGTGTCACAAACATTTATGTACATATACAGACTCTCACACCCTCTGACATATTCCTATAGACACCCTTATGCCCATTCATATACCCATAAACAGATTCTCTTGGGGCACACGTTGGATCCGATTTTTACAAACCTAACCACGGCTAAAGTCATCTTGCCTAGACCCATAGCCTGGACTGACCACTACCTGATAGAATTTCATCTTACGATCAAGGATCGTCCTTTTAAAGTATCAGACAGACTTACTTTCAGGCATCCCTGGAAAAAACTCAAACCATCTGATTTCCATCATCTGCTCAGCAGTTTCCTGCTGCCCTCTTTTGAGGATGTGGAATCTGGCTACGACTTGTTTTGTGAGTGGGTCACTAAAGCCCTTGACTTGCTGATTCCTGCCGCATGGAGTAAGAGTCGCTTGCTAGAACCTAGTCCCTGGTATAACGACTCTCTTCGACTTCTAAAGAGAACGTGCAAGCAAGCAGAAAGAGCTTGGCGCAAGTCTTATGATGCTGGGAAAAAAAATCACTATTTAGCACAAGTTAAGAGCTATCATAGAGCTGTCTGTAGGTCGCGAGCAGCCTACTACTCTCATGAATTTAACAACAGCTCCAATCCCACAAAGCTGATCTTCAAGGTGTTAAAAGATCTCACAGCCAATAGAGCACCTGTGGCAGAAATCTGCTCACTTGCACATTGTGAAGATCTTGCAGCCTTCTTTGTCGAAAAGGTGGCTAAAATATTTCGCTCTTTCCCCAGCACTAGTCCGTTAAAGGAGGATCAGAGTTATATGACCAGCAGTAATTTGGCCTTATCGATACTCCCTGATTTATCGGAGGAGGAGTTTCACAAGTTGACAGCCAAAGTTAAATCTGGATCTCCAGTGGACCCTCTTAGACCGGTTCAATTTAAAGAGCTATCTTCTTTATGTTCTTTTCCCTTACGCCAACTCATAAATTCATCTCTCTCCTTGGGTTTAATTCCATCTAAATGGAAACTAGCTTACGTCAATCCCATTTTGAAAAAACCCGCACTGGACCCCCATAAGCTGGAGAATTATCGACCTATCTCCCTGCTTCCTTGGGTCACGAAGGTGGCAGAAGCGCATGTCAATGGTGCTTTGTCTAACCATCTTCAGTCCGCTAACATCTGGGACCCCTCGCAAAATGGTTTCCGGGCTGTTACAGCACCGAGACTGCTCTTCTTTCCATGACAGAACACCTGCACACGGTGTTGGATTCGGGCCAAACTGCGGCACTGATCTTACTCGAGCTCAGTGCCGCGTTTGACACTGTATCACACACAATACTTCTGCAGCGTCTGGAAGAAGCGGGTGTCATCGGTGTGGCACTCGATTGGTTTCGGTCGTTTCTTTCTAACCGCACCTTTAGGGTCTCCATTCCCCCATTTGAATCGAAACCTTATCTCTCTGAGCAGGGAGTCCCGCAGGGGTCGGCACTCAGCCCCACGCTGTTCAATCTGTATGTGCGGCCTCTGGCTGCAGTAGCTAAGCGTTGGGACCTGACCGTGGTCTCTTACGCGGATGATACGCAGCTGGCGCTTGCACTCAGCGGGGACTCAGATCCCGAAGCTACCAGATTTCGTGAGGGTCTTAGTGCAGTGGCAGGTTGGATGACGGCCAATTGCCTACAGCTCAACGCTAAAAAGACCGAGGTTCTGATTGTAGGCAAGCAGAGCAATCTTTGGGGCGACCAATGGTGGCCATCAGAACTAGGCCCTATCCCTACATCGGCAGCAGAGGTGAAAAACCTTGGGGTGTGGCTGGATCCCGCCCTCAGTTTTTCCACCCACACAAAGAAAACAGCAGCTACCTGTTTCGGGATCTTACGTGGGCTAAGGCCGATCTTGAAATTTTTTGACGCCCTACCCGACAGCTGATATTTCAGGCGGCTATATTATCTAGAATCGACTACGCGAGCTCTCTTCTGCTAGGAGCCAATCTGGCAGAAACCACTAGACTGCAGCGTGTCCAGAATGCGGCCGCCAGGGCGCTGGTAGGCCTTCCTAGATTTTGCTCTGCCAGAGACACTAATCGTAAGCTTCACTGGTTACCTTTGATTCAGAGGATTCACTTCCTCTCCTCAAATTCTGCAACATCTTATCTCCCCTTATGCCCCTTCTCGGCAGCTGAGGTCCTCGGGGCAAAATGTAGCTGTTGTTCCACGCTTTAAGAAAAGCAGAGCAGGTGGGCGCTCCTTTAGAGTGCTCGCGCCTAAGCTGTGGAATTCTCTCCCTGCCCATATTCGTGCCATGGATGAGCTACTTGCATTTAGGAGAGCCGTGAAAACTTTTATTTTTCCGACTGGATCCTAGGATTCTATTTCCAATTCTTTGCCTTTATTGAGTTGTGTTTCTTCCCCAGGTATAGCGCCGGGACGCCCCTTTGCTGGGGCAGCTGTGCGCTTTAGAAATAGAAATAACATAACATAACATCTCTCATACACTCATAGATTGTCACATCTTCTCTCATACCCTTACAGAGAGTGCACAAGCATTTACATAGTGATACAGATACTCTCACACTCTCTCACATATCTATACAGACACCGTTATACCCATTTACATACCAATAAAGAGACTCTCCCATACATTAACTCGTACCCTCTCACATACACATATGGACACGCTTATACCCATTCACATAGTTATACAGAGACTGTCACACCCTCTCATATACCCATGTAGCAACCCTTACACCCATTCACATACTAATAGTGTCATGTAGTTCCTACAAATCTATATAGGATCTACACGTTTAGACAACATAAACTAAGGGATTGGTGTCCAGAATGATTCCAGACCCCCCAGAGGTTATGTTAGTCTATAGACCTGCTAGCTCACAGTGCCACTATAATCCCCACACCCTTACCAAGGAGCGAATAGTTTCTGGCAACCATCAAACATGACAACCCCGATCCCTCAGGGATCGTGGAAACAGTACAGTACTTTTCGCTCAGACACTCGTGCTCACTTGTTCTCAGAGAGATACACAGAATAATCTGTGGGGATGTCTTCAAAAAGCATTTATGGAACCAGCGCCATTCTAGTATAAAATACATGTGCTGCAACAACCATTAGACAGAAACAGGTATAAACTTTTACAAACACCAACTGAGTAAATAAAAGGTAGAATTCTGCCATAGTGTTAAAACACTGAATACTTGCAGGCATATAGATACATGGCAGTAATAATGCGTACTCCTACGATGAAAACCCTAACAAGATTCACCACAGTGTACCTAGCATGTATGTTGGGGTAGAGCCAAGAATCCCCCTAGGAAAGAGCCAACCCCATTACCAGAAAGGAGAGAGCGAAGGGCCCCAGCTTGGTCTCGAGTTGCACACCCTGGAAGGGATGTCAGACCACTGCGTGCTGGAGTGTCTGCGTGCCGGGACTTCAGTGCCTTGTGTCAGCATGGAAGTTTTTCTCCTGTGGCTTTCCCAGCAAAGATGTGGTATTTATATACCCAAAAGGTACCCTAAGGGGTTCGACCTAGATGAGTCATGGTACTGTGGGCATGTCGGCCAAGGATGACAATAGTAGTGACCCTTGAACAGAGTTATTATGCAGAAGATGGTAATCCTGCTGTGATACTAAGAATCCTCTTGCTTACTAAATGAGGCTACTTTTTGAAGAATAGCACCCAACATTTATTCGGCACCTAACTAGGTAAAAGGGCAACACCAGAAACATTATATAGAGCAAGGTAGGACAAATGTAGGAAATAGGTTGTGCAACTACCTAGGCCTATATTTGGGTACATTGGAGTTCATAACAATAGAGAGACTCACGTAACCTGTATAATGCCTATACATGGAATGTGACACCCTGTCACATACCGATACAGGCCCCCTTATACCCATTTACATACCCATACAGATACTCTCACACCCTCTCACATAACTATTCGGACATCTTTATACCAATTCACATATCCATACATAGACTTTTACACCCATTCTCATACCCCTGCAGACAGTGTCCCACCCATTCAGATGATAAATAAAGAGACTCACACACCCTCTCATATAATCATATCAACATCCTTATACCCGTTCACATATCCATACAGAGACTCTCACACCCTCTCATTTGTCATACATAGACTGTCACGCCCTCTCACATACCTATATAGACAGTGTCAGAGCCATTTATATACCTATACAGACACTCTCACACCCTCTGACATATTCCTACAAACACCCTTATACCCATTCACATACCCATACATAGATTGTCACACCCTCTCACAAACCCATACAGTGTCACACCCTCTCACATATCTATAGAGACACCCTTTACCCATTCACATTCCATAAAAAGACTCTTACACCCTCTCCCATACCCATACAGAGACTCACGCCCTCTCACATACCCATACATAGACTCTTATACCCCCTTACATACTCATACAGATAGTTTCACACCCCTTCAGGTGCCCATACATAGACTCTTACAACCTTTCACATACTTATACGTACCTCCTTTATTTCCTCTCATATACAGATACATAAACTCCTACACCCTCTCACATACCCCTACAGATACCCTTATACCCATTACCTATCTACACAGACTCTCAAACCCTCTCACATACCCACCAGATGTTCTCAATTGCCATTCAAATACTCATAAAGACATTGTCAAACCCAATCACATACCTATACAGAGACTCTAACACCCTCTCACATAGCCATATAGAGACTCTCAAATCCTCTCACATACCTATACAAAGACTGTTACACCCCCTCACATACCTATACTGACAGTTAATGTTAATGTTATTCGAACTTATAAAGCGCACGATCACCCCAAGGGTATTCTGGTGCTGACTACACTAGCCCTATTATGCACATAGGTTACAGTGAGGATAGCACTCGCTAAAACTGAAGATACACTTTTGGGATAGAGCCAGGTCTTTATTTTCTTTGTAAACTGCAAATGGTCTTTTATCTGTCTAAGACTGGTCGGGATTCCATTCCAAAGTTGAGTGGCTGCAGAGCTAAAGGTTCTTCCTCCCATTGTTCTTCTTTTAAACCTGGGCACTTTTACCAACTAAGCTGAGGATGATTGAAGGCTTCTTGTAGGGACATACCATTCGAATTTGCTCTGCAGTGGTTTGGACCAGATACCATGCAGAGCTTTAAATACAATGCAGAGCTACTTGAATTGTATCCTCTGTAGCACTGGGAGCCAATTGAGCTCTTCAAGAGCCAAGGAGGCTGATGAACAATGTGATCTCATAAGGGCCAGCCTAGCAGCCATTTTCAGAGTTCTCTTAAGTCTCCCAATCAGAAAATTTTGGGGTCTCCAAAAGCAGGGCGTTACAGTAATCCAGCAGGCTTAGAATGACACTTCTCACTATCAGTGCTCTGGTTGGAATTGGTAGCATCGGAAGAATCTTCCGTAGCACTCTGATAATGGAAAAGCCCCGAATGTTTTATTCACTTGAGTTTCTAAACTCAACTTGTCAGCAAATATTACCCCCAGATTACGCACTGCCTCAGAGGGCATCAATAGCTTGTCCGTGGGGATAGGCCAAAAATTAGTCGGGAGCGGAAGCGCAACATAAAATCTCTGTTTTATCACTGTTAAATGCAGAGAATTATTCTTAAGCCATGGCGCAGTATCCTGCATACATGCATGGAAGTTTTCCAGTGATATAGATTGGTTGCCCTCCAGTGACAGGATAAGTTGAGTATCAATCAACTGCATAGTTTACCAGGTTAGCATTGAGGGAATTAATGGCAGAGATCAGTAGGCTCATGTATATGTTAAACAATATCAGAGTAATCGCTGATCCCTGAGGGACGCCATGCTGAATGTTAGTAAATTCTGATTGATAGGAGGGTAAGGCTATTGCCTGTTGTCTGTTCGACAGGTATGATTGAAACCATTTCAGAGCCATGCCCTCTATCCCAACTTCTTTGAGTATCATCAAGAAAATGTTATGCTTTACGGTATCAAATGCGGCAGAGATGTCTAACAAAGTCAAAATGTCAGGGTGTATGGGGCTCGGCAGCATTTCAGACACTCCAAACCACTGAAAATAACTTCTTTAAGTCTTTGGTGGGTCTCCCTCTTTCTTCATCAAATTATATTTTTCACATGGAATTGGTCCTGCCCTACATTACAGATGCAATTCACCTTGCTCCAATTCTTTTGTGGCACTAAATCTGGCGGAGGAACACAGTGCCACTCACACAAATGATAATAGGGAACTGTATAAATATGGACAATAGCAGAATGTGGAGGTGGCTTACTTATGTAGAGACAGTCTTGAAGGAAATTAGCCTCTTTGATCTATTCAAGGATCCACTGACCTGCAGGTGGGTTTTGAAGCAAAAGATTTCTAACATGTTTTTAGCTGACTGCAAACGAAAGGAACACTACAAAGCGAAATATGCTTTTGTTACTTGTCGATTGAACCCACCATTGACAGAAAGAGGGTATTGTTATTCAGCAAACGTCACTAGCCCACAACATAGATTTATATTACTGAGGTTTTGCATGAACATGATTCCATTGATGTTAGGATATCCGGTGAAAACCTATATTCATGCAGAATGAAGCTTGTGCCCATGTGACAACCTCTCATTACAAACGGAACTGCACCTAGTTTTATTCTGCACTCTCAATGAAAAAGAAAGGAACTACTATCTTAAGCCAATTTTCAAGAAGGTTTTATGCTGCTCGAGAGATATTGTTCTTCAGCATGCAAATTCTGCGTGTTAGGCATCGTGATCTTCACGAAACTTCCGCAAGCAGTCCGATGGCGTGTCCAAATGAAGTGTTTGCAATAGCAGACTCTCCCGGGACCGTGCAGCCGGCTAACAAAATCTCATGGCACATGTGAACGTATGGAAAATCTCATCGGCAAATGCAGGTATCCCGGTAAGTAGCTCCTGCATGTCTGAAAACGTATTTTGAATGCACGAACAAAAAAAATTAAGCTCCATCGCGGAGCGCGGAGTTTTCAGTAAATATGCATTATACGCAGAACGCGGAGATTACAATAATCTGCAAACTCCGCGAGCGGAGCAGATTTTACCACCCAGGGTTGAGGCTGTTAGCCCGAAACTGGTCCCAGGATGCTTGTTTCCGGTCCAGGAAAGACATTGCTTGGCAGTTCGGGCTGGACTGTTTCCATATGGCTGGGTCCAAACTGGGGTGGTGAGCAAAAGACTTATGGATTAAACCCAGATCCTTGTGACTAGGGGTGAATGTTTGCATTGTCCAGCATTCCATCCATCAATCGTTTATTTTGCTGTTCCCATGGGGCACATGGTCAAGACTGATTTGCATATAGCTGTGTCTGAACTAGGGTGGGGAAGTGAGCTAAGGAATGATGATGGATTAAACCCAAATCTGTGACGGGGGTGAGTGTCTGAAAAGTTTCAGCACTCAGTCCATCATCTCCTTATGTTTGTTACTCCTATGATAGCTTCATAGGTGTCTGTGTGGCTGGGTGAGAGGGTGTGTGACTACCTGCGTGGATGACTGAGTGGGTGAGTCAGCGGCTGTATGGATTAGTGAGTGTGTAAGTGAGTGGCTGTATAGGTGACTGAGTATACGTATGGGTGTGTAAGTGAGTAAATGAATGTGTCAGTGGTATATGGGGGAATAACTGTATATGTGAAAGGCAGAAAAGGTAAGTGTTGAAGTATATGAGTGATGAGTGAGTGAGGGATTGTGTTAGTAGCTGTATGGGTGATTGTGTGCTTGTTTCAGTGACTGTATAGGTGAGTGGGTATATGTTAGTATCTGTATAAATAAGTGACTGAGTATGTATAGATGTAAAGGTGAGAAATGGCTTTGTGAGTGACTCTCTAGGTATGTGAGTAACTCTATGAGTGACTGACAGTGTAAGAGTGGCTCTATGGGTATATGAGTGAATATATCAGTGGCTATATTAGTGAGCGAGTTGGTGTATGAGTGGCTGTATGGGTGACTGAGTGGATGTGTGTGTAGAACTATGAATCAGTGAGTGGATGTGTAAGTACTGGTATGGGTGTTTCAATGGTTTCAAGAATAGTAGTCTGGGAGTTGGAGTGGGTGTTTGAAAGCTTAAATGGGGTGTGAGAGGGTGCCTCAAAGATTCTGTGAATGATGTAATCAGTGATGTTATTTGAGATATTATCAGTGATATCATCAGTGACGTCACTGGTCATGTCATGAGTGGTGTAATATGTGAGATCATAAGCAGTGCATTGCAGTGGCCCAAGTTATAGTTAGCTCAGCTAACTATAACTGCTGAATTTCTCTGGTTTTGTGGGAGTGAAATGTTGGCCTTACTTTAACGCCCCTGTAACCTTTGTTTTTTTCACTCGATTTCGAAGTTCTTTTTTATTCTATTTCCTAACTATAGCGTCCTTGTAACCTCTGTTTTTTTAGTTAGTTTCTAATATTTTTTAATGCTAAATCCTCACTATTACGTCCTTGTAATCTTTGTTTTTTCTGTGAATTTCTAAGGTTTTCAAATTTTATTTCCCAACTGTAAGATCCATGTAACCCTTGATTCTTTTATTGACTTTTTAAGGTTTTTAAATTGCATTTTCTATCTAAAATGGATCTATAAGAGGTATTTTTATAAGTTTGTATATTCTTCAGTGGATTAATAAGTGTCTCTTTCTTTACATTTTTCATATTTGCTACAATGTCGCGTTCCTCGCGGATACATGGGTAAAACAGAAATCAAAAGCAGACAATCAGTGACCACCAACACATCCAAAAATAATATGTATAAAAAAAAACATTCTGAATATTCCCCTATCCACATTTAGTATATACCTACTTCTTTCAAAGCATGATTAAACTCATATTTTGGAACTACATTTCTTTAAAAACCATCTTTCAGACCCATTTTCTTGTTTCGTGGTTTTGCAATGATGTTGTTAACCATGGCGGTCACGTCTTTTCAATAAAGCGAAAACACATGTATGCATACATATTACAATATTTTACACACTAGGGTTTTATTACTGTACACTTCAAACTCATGTTTTTCTAGTGTATTTCTAGAACAACCATCTCTAAAACCCATTTTCCATTTTTGCAGTGAGGCCACACAGTTATGTCGCGAAAGAGGAAAGCAAAAGCAGGAATTCAATAGCCACCACCACATAAAAAATTCTAACTATATAATTTATTCTAACCATCATAGTAGATAACACACTCTATACTATGAATAACTAGCTAATAGATAAGGAATTAGTGAGTTATGCTGTGATAAAGAATAATGTGCAGATTTTTATATGTAGTGTTTCACAAAGTTTAAATCTGACAAGTCTCAGTAGAAAAGTATTGAAACACTAAGGGGCTCATTACGATGTCGGGCGGAAAGCCTCTGCCTGACACGGTCTCAGATTAGGTATCGACTGACTTGCGGTTGGCGATTCCGACCACTGTATTATGCCCAAGAACAAAACATAACACAGGCTTCTATGGGGAAATGGTGTGTGTGTGGAAAACCCTGCAACCTGTTGCAGGCACCCATGGTACCTGCCACACAGTGCAGGGTTTTATAGGGAGGGTATCTTACATACCCCCTCAGTCACCAACTATAGGTCTGCCAGGGATCCCCAAAGTCACTTTCTGACAGCCTTCCCATGTCGGACAGGCCAATGAGTAAAGGCTGTTGGAAAGCAACATCGTAATGCTGGCGGCGGAAATGCCATCCATGGGGTGTTTTGGTGCGGTTCCGACAGACAGGAATACTCCACACGTCAGTTGGAACCAAGTCAGAATGACCAGCTGGTTCATGTTCCGACCGCGAATATCGTAATCGGGCGGTCGGACTATAAACCGACTGAGTCAGTCAGAAGGGCTCCGACACGTTTGGGAAGATTACGGCTTTCTCCCCAACATCATAATGAGCTCATAAATTTACCAGTATGACCTGTTTTTGCATGCGCAAACGGGTTTGCGTCCAGTTTGCGCATGCAAAAACCTTATGGGCTATGTACATAGCCTATTTAGCGAGTCACAATTTATTTGCGACTCGCTAAATAGGTTTTGGGACTCACTATTAGGAAGGGGTTTTCCCTTCCTAATAGCAACCGCAAAGCCATGTACCAATGCTTTGCCTGTTGCATAATTTACTCTGTGCCTGATTGTTGCGTTGCCTCGCTCTGTGCCCCAGCCTCACTCGGCTTTGCTCCGCTTCCATTTTGTTTATTTTGTTTGTTTGCCTTCCGAGCCCGTCCTCCCCACCCCGACCCCGCCTCCCAGCTGCCCCTCCCACCCACTGACCCATTCGGCTGACTCCGTCCACAGTAGTGCTGTGACCGTCCTGACTCCATCAGAAGCGGTCGCTCCCTCGATCCCTGGCCTCCCTGTGGTATCGTAGCTGACTTCGTTTTTGCTTTGCTCTGTGCCCTTTAGACTCGGTGCCTGCTAGGATCTCATAGCGCTCATAGCGCTCTATCTGCCCACTAGCGCCGCCTGATTTCTAAGCGCTACAGTGCCTCTTATGCTGCCTTGAGTTTTCTGCGCTGTGTGGGGAAACTGTGTGTCTGCTCTTTTTGCTCTGGTGGCCCCGTGGCGCTCGCATTGCCTGTTGCATAATTTGCTCTGTGCCTGATTGTTGCGTTGCCTCGCTCTGTGCCCCAGCCTCACTCGGCTTTGCTCCGCTTCCATTTTGTTTATTTTGTTTGTTTGCCTTCCGAGCCCGTCCTCCCCACCCCGATCCCGCCTCCCAGCTGCCCCTCCCACGCCCCTCCCTGTCCACTATCCATATATGACAGATGCTTTCTCGCGCAGCGTTCACGCGCAGCGACTGCGCCCAATGCGCGCCGAAGGTGCGCCAAAGGTAAGCCCGTCTACGCCCGTCCGCGCCAGGACCGCGCCCAGCGCCAGACCCCCTGGCCCCCGCCGCTCCCAACCCTCTAGAGTCACATATGATGCCGCAACTCTCCTCGCCCTCAACCCCGGACGCTCCCCACTATGCTGCAAAGCTCCCCCAGGACGTACACACGGCCCATTCGCCTGCCTCTCCTGCAAGTTCAACTGCTTCAGGACCCTCACCAAACCCACTTCCTCCACACACAGCTCCGAACTCAACAGCCTGAAATGCATCCTACTGAACACCCGATCGGTCCACAGACATGTAACAGAACTCTGGGACCTAATCGACACTGCGTCACCTGACATCGCCTTCCTTACTGAAACATGGATGAACACATCTTCTGCCCCCGACATTGCCATAGCCATACCGGACACTTACAAGATCATTCGAAAAGACCGCACCATTAAAAAAACTGGAGGAGGCATCGCCATCGTCCATAGAAACACCATCAAAATCACAACCAGCTCTGACGACAACCTTGCAACAGCCGAACATCTCCACTTTCAGATCCACACCGACCCCAGGACCACCCTTAGAGGCACCCTCATTTACAGGCCTCCAGGCACCCGATCTCAATTCAGCGACGACATCACAGACTTCGTCAGCCCGCACGCCCTCGCTTCCGAGAACTACATTCTTCTAGGAGACCTCAACTACCACCTTGAAAACATACTCGACAAAAACACCACCACCCTTCTGGACAACCTGTCCAATCTCGGACTCAAACAACTTGTTGACACCCCCACTCACACAGCCGGACACACGCTCGACCCTATCTTCACCTCCAGCAAGCACATCTCCTTCGATCGCACTACAGCTCTCCACTGGACGGATCACAGCTGTGTTCACTTCAGCTACAAAACCACCCTATCCCACAACCGTCCACAACCCATTCCCAGGAGAAAATGGAATAAAATCACCACCGACCAACTCCTCACATCACTCAACCAAAACCCTCCCACCCTAGCAATGGACCCAGACCAAGCGGCCACCAACCTCAGACAATGGATTGCCCACAGTGCGGACGAACTAGCACCCCTGAAAAAACACCAGTTGAAATCATCCAGCAAAAAGGCTCCCTGGTTCAATGATGACCTTAAAAAATCCAAAAAGACATGCCGCACCCTGGAGAAGAATTGGAGAAAAGAACCAACCCCAGACAACATGGCCTCCCTCAAGACAGCCACCCGCAAACACCACCAACTGATTCGATCCGCCAAGAAATCAGCATTCAAGGACCGTCTCGACAACAATTCTCATAACAGCAAGGAACTCTTCAATATCGTCAAAGAATTCACCAACCCTTCCGCAGCATCCAACGATATCACTAACTCCCAAGACCTCTGCGATGCGCTATCCTCCTTCTTCTACAACAAAATTGCCGACATCCACAACAGCTTCAAGAATACTCCCAGTGACCAACCCGCCCCACCCCCTTCAGATCCCACCCCTCCAACTAACAACCTCAGCTCCTGGAACCCAATCACCATTGAAGACACCATCCGCCTCATGAACTCAATTCACTCTGGCTCGCCTTCTGACCCCTGTCCCCACTACATCTTCAACAAAGCTGACTCCATCATCGCTCCCCAACTCCGCGATGTCATCAACTGCTCTTTCAACTCTGCCACCTTTCCAGAAATCTGGAAACACGCCGAACTCAGCGCCCTTCTGAAAAAACCCACAGCAGACCCCTCAGAACTGAAAAACTACCGACCCATATCCCTCCTCCCTTTCCCGGCCAAAGTCATCGAGAAAGCCGTCAACAGCCAACTCGCCGCCTTCCTTGAATCCAACAACTCCCTGGATCCCTCACAGAACGGCTTTCGAGCCAAACACAGCACCGAAACAGCCCTCATTGCGGCGACCGACGACATCCGAGCACTCCTAGACAACGGAGAAACAGTGGCCCTCATTCTACTCGACCTCTCCGCCTTTCGACACTGTCTGCCACAGCACCCTCATACAACGCCTCAACAACATCGGCATACAAGGAAAAGCCTTGGAATGGATCATCTCTTTCCTAGCTGGGAGAACCCAGAGAGTCCGACTCCCCCCATTCTACTCAGAGCCCACCGAAGTCATCTGCGGCGTTCCTCAAGGTTCCTCACTCAGTCCCACCCTCTTCAACGTCTACATGAGTCCTCTCGCCTCCATCGCACGTCAACACAACCTCAACATCATCTCCTACGCCGACGACACCCAGCTAATCCTTTCACTCACCAAAGACCCCAACACCGCCAAAACCAATCTTCACGAAGGTATGAAAGAAGTAGCCGAATGGATGAAACAGAGCCGCCTAAAACTCAACTCAGACAAAACGGAGGTGCTCATCCTAGGATCCTCCCCCTCAGCTTGGGACGACTCATGGTGGCCGTCCGCTTTGGGATCAGCACCCACACCCACTGACCATGCACGTAACCTTGGCTTCATTCTAGACTCCTCTCTCTCAATGTCCAGACAAGTCAACGCCATATCGTCCTCCTGCTTCAACGTCCTTCGCATTCTCAAAAAGATCTTCCGCTGGATCCCCCTCGAGACAAGAAAGACTGTCACCCATGCACTGGTCACGAATCGACTAGACTATGGCAACACACTTTACGCCGGAATTACAACAAAATTGCAGAAAAAGCTCCAGCGTATCCAAAACACGTCAGCAAGACTCATATTAGACATCCCGCGCCAAGAGCACATCACCGGACACCTAAAAAATCTCCACTGGCTTCCCGTCAACAAGAGAATTACTTTCCGCCTTCTTACCCATGCACACAAGGCCCTTTATAATCTGGGACCCGAATGCCTCAACACCCGACTGTCCTTCTACATTCCCACCCGCCAACTAAGATCATCCAGTCAAGCCCTCGCCGCAGTCCCGCGCATCCGAAAAACCACCATGGGTGGCAGATCATTCTCCTTCCTGGCTGCCAAAACCTGGAACTCACTCCCCACCCACCTCCGCCTTACTCAGAACCACATCTCCTTTAGAAAAGAACTGAAAACCTGGCTATTCGACAAATAATGAACCCCTCCCTCTAGCGCCTTGAGACCCTATGGGTGAGTAGTGCGCTATATAAATGCCCGAACTTGAACTTGAACTTGCTTTGCAACCGCAAGTGCGGTTGCAAAACACTCACAAATAGCCACCCTCTTCAGGGTGGTAATGGGGTCGCAAATAAGAAGGGGTCCCCATGGAACCCCTTCCCCTTTGTGACAGGGTCCACTACCTACTCTTAAAAAATGAAACGAAAACGTTTCACTAAAAAAAAAATATGCATCCCCTTTTTCTTTAAGGAAAACGGGCTGCATAAAAAAAACGTATTTATTTAAAAGCCGTCCCAGACAGGGTGGTCTGATGAGCCGAGCAGGCCACCATACCTGGGAGGGCCTGCCATTCCCAATGGGGTCGCAAATTGTAAGTGGCTCATTAATATTCATGAGCCTAGCATTTTGCGACCCAATTGGGAATCGCTAACAGTGTCTCTGACACTGTTGTACATCCCAATTTGCAACTTGCAATTGAGACGCAATTAGCAAGTCGCGAATTGGGTGGTAGTACATTGAGTCTAAAGTATTCTTTTTTGGTATGTATAAGGGAGAACTGAGATATGGTGCAGCTGGTTTATAGGAGAGTGTGCTATAATATTAAAAGGAAACTAATAAAGTAAGTTTTGTGTTTTGGTAAGGTATGGTATATTGAAGTAAGTGTTTGTAATTATGTAGGTAGGTTCATTTGTAGATGTAAAACTGGGATGTATAACGTTACAACGCAGGCTATTACAACGCCTGCCTTTACAACGCGGTTTTTACATCGCATACCATTACAACGCATAGTGCTTTTAGGCGCTGGATAGTGATTTATTTAATTTACTATTCCAACTCCAGTCCCCGTGGATAGTAGGGAAGGTGTTGGATAGTAAATTAAATATATTCCCTATCCTAGAGCGCCCCCCAGCGCAATGCGTTGTAATGGTTTGCGTTGTAATGACCGCGTTGTAATGGTAGTGCGTCGTAAAAGTTTCGTTGTAAGTGATGTTTACCGTAAAACTGCACCATAACATAAAAACTGCTTTGTATATTTGTAAGCCAGTGGTAAATTAGTTGGTACATAGACTAGAAAAAGATTACAAATATAGTGTTTTTTTTATAGAAGAATATCTGAATAATTACAGACAGAATGCCTACAAAACTTCGGAGGAAAAAGGAACAGAGGCAACTACAGTATCTATGCAGAGGTGAGACTCAAAAGGATAAAAGTAAAGAAAAAGTGTTGAACAAAAAAAGAGCTGTTGGTAAGAGGACAAAATAATTTCTTAAAAATACATGTGGACATTTCCAAAGAATATGAAATAATGAAAATAAAATTCAAACTATCAAACAAAGATGGATACACTTTAACCAGGAGACACTTTAAGGAAATCAGAACAAAGATGTTTCGTAGTAGAATAGTTATAAATCTGAGAAATATGAAGAAGTATAGAAGAAGGAGGCATGCACTGAAACAGAAAGAACAATTTGAAAGAATAGTTGATATGGACTTTGCTTTGAAGGTGAACATTTTTAATTTTGATTCTAATAGAATGAAGACTCTTGAAAAATGGTGTTGTGCAAGAGGACACAAAACCAGAAAGATTACTTAATAGAACTAACTTTTGTACATTTTTTAGCAGAGCATGCATACATACTTCTAGTACAGAGTCTTTCTTTAATGAAGAAAGCTATCTCCTGGAGAGTAGATTAGTGCATGCGCTTAATTACAGAGGACGATATTATGAAATGAAGAATGTCACTCCTATAGCAAAAGAGGTGGTGGTACCTACAAATGTAGAGCAAGTTATTAGAAAACAGGTACAAGGAAGGTGGAGTCAGGCATCTGTATAGAAATTAAATTGTTGTAGTGTTTGTAGTATTTGACAGCAATCCAATCGTATATTAAGGACATTTCTACATATCTTTCCAAGGCACTCATACACCCACTGATTCATCAATACAACTTGGTACATATATTTAACAGATAAACAATATAAACATATATTTAACACTCATAAACATTTTTAAAACACTCACAGTCACTGGATGATGCCATTCGTGTTCATCAGTGATGTCTTTGACCATGTCACGAGGGATTTAATTTGTGAGGTCATAAGCAGTGCATTGCGGAGGCGTGAGTTATAGTTAGCTCAGCTAATTATAACTACTATAATGTCTCTGTAACCTTTGATTTTTTTCATTGAATATATATATATATATATATATATATATATATATATATATACCCTAACTCCGTTTCCTCACAAGCTCACGCAGCTTGCTCTGCCAGCAAGTAGACACCGGACACGGACCTCGAGGTACTTTACAAGTTTATTGCGCAGAAAGAGTCACAGACGTTTCGGCTCAGCGGAGCCTTGATCACATGACAGCTATTATAATGCAAGGTACACCTTTTAAAGTGCTAGTGTGTGATTAACTGAAATCACCTGTGCAAATACGTGTATAGACATAAAAGACATACTAGACAGGGCACCCAACAGTCTTGATACGATATTCTCAATAGATGTAAAATACATTTAAAGAATAACATGTAAAATACATTGAATTACTATTTTCAATGCTAATCAGAATCCGTAACTTCTATAAAATGAAAAATACATTTAAAAAATAACATGTACAATGCAAAAAATTATTGTTTTCAATGCTGATAAGAATCCAAAACTAGTTCATTTGACAATTATTGTAAAATACCATGAACAGTAAAAATGGATAAATAGTTTAAAAGGACCTTATTGATAAAAACATATCATTTGCCTACCGCTTAACTATATACATCAGCGAAATTACCTGTGGACCTAAAACATGTAGAATAGTATAAAGTGCTATGTGCCAACATTATAAAGTGCAAATTCGTGCTAAAGTGCATCATCTGAACAAATGTGCAAATCTCGCAATACTGTGCAAATATGCATACTTTACAATTCATAGGCCCATCTTGGATATATTTGAAAATTGGATTTTTAACTCCATCTGATGTAAAATGTGGTAGGGAATTCAAAAAGGTTCTCAACCATATACTGTCTACAATATAGCCGTAAATATTGCATTGTCATATTATTTATGATGGATTCCTAAGTCACATTCCAATTCAAATTTCTTTTTGCATGTAATTTGTAGCTTTCTTCATTATATGGGTGCCATTGTTGGTATGTCCGAAAATTTAGGTGTGAAAAGAGTGAGTAAAAGTAAACCGGGTCTTGAAGACCCAAAAACCCTGCACTAAATAATAAACAAAACAATGAAGTATCCAATGTTAGGATCCCCGTGGTGTATTTCATCATATTGGTTCCTAACCTGGTTGAAATTGTGCACAGTGATAGAAGTTTATTAATCTAAATAAATAATTTTTCTATAGCAGCAAATCCTTCAGTATTAGTTGGTGTGTGCTCGCAGCCCCCACGAGGTCTGTCACAACAATCACCCAACCGGATGACCGCCCTGGACATTACCCACGTGGGGGAGAGCCCACCACCAAATTTTCTTATTCAGAGCAAGCAAGTGTGGAGATCCTCTGTCACATTAAGCCCAAAGGGCGCCTTTGTATTCAGCAGAAGAATATACTTTGTTTCCAGCTTCCTGAGCCTGGTTTCCCTGTCTCCACCCCGTCTATTGTTAATGACCGCATCGATAACCCAATATTTGAGACCCTTGTTGTTACTTTGATGCTGATCTCTAAAGTGACGCGCCACTGGATAAGTGCTGTCCTCATTCGTTATTGCTCGCAAATGCTGTAATATGCGTTTATGGACAGCATTCCTCGTGCTGCCCACGTATTGTAATCCACATGGGCAGCATAGGACGTAAATGGCGTATTCTGTCTTACATGTTAAGACTTGGGTTATCACATGGTTTTTTCCAGTGAATCCATCCTTGAATGTTTTCGTGTTTACGCCATGTGTACATGCCTTACACACCTTACAGTTATAGAAGCCTTTGTTTTTTTGCCACCACTCTGTTTTAGTAAAGGGATCAGGATTAGTTTTAACAATGTGATCCCTTAAGGAGGGGGCCCTGCTAAAGGTTAATGAGATTTGCTTAGGCAGAGTACTGCCTATCACATTGTCTTTAAGCACTGTAGGCCAGTGTTTGTTCACTATTCTTCTGATTTGTCGATGTTGATTAGTGAACCCCGTTATTAACCTAAAACACTCAGGCTCTATCTTTTCAGGTATAACTGTGCCTTGTACCATGTCTGGCTCCCTGTCTGCTTTCCTGATTAGGAGCTCCTCTCTACTTAGATTCATGGATTTCTCTATCGCTGAATCAATCACTTTTCTGGAGTAGCCTCTCTCAAGGAATCTACTTCTGCTTTCGTTCTGCGCCTGCTCCAGATCTATGGGGTTGCTGCATATGCGTCTTAAACGCAGCATCTCCCCATATGGGATACTGGAGATCAAATGTATAGGGTGGGCACTCGCAGCATGAAGAATGCTGTTACCAGCCGTCTTTTTTCTAAATACCTTAGATTCCAAACGACTCCCCTTGATGTAGAGTTCGGCATCAAGAAATGTGACTTTTTCTTGGCTCAGAGTCGCTGTGAATCTGAGGTTAAGGGAATTGTCATTGATTGCCTCCACAAATTTCTGGGCTTCTTCATAGCTACCCCTCCATATGACGAACAAATCATCTATGAAGCGGAACCACGCCACTAGATTGTTCCTGATAATGTGTTGATACCCGTAGCCGAGGACCAGCTCCTCCCAAGCCCCCATGTGCAAACATGCGTAGCTCGGAGAAAAGCTGGCCCCCATTGCTACCCCCTGCTTCTGGCGGTACAATTGTTGATTAAACAAAAAAACATTGTTGGTAAGGCAGAAACTTAACATATCTAGCAGCATCTTGGTATGTTTTTCATTGCCTGGTTCCCTTCTGGAGAGGTAGTAACGTATTGCCTCCAACCCATCGCTATGTGAGATGCTCGTATAGAGCGCTGTTACATCCAGTGCTATCAGCCAATCACCTTCCTGAATTTGTACTTCTTTGATCTTAACCAGAAAGTCCCCTGTGTCACGTATATATGACCCCAATTGTTGAACATAACATTGCAAAAAGTAGTCAATATAAATTGAGGTATGTTCCAGAAGGCCCCCCCGTGCAGATATAATTGGCCTTCCAGGTGGATGGTTGGGGTCTTTATGTATTTTAGGTATAAAATACAGGATTGGGGTAACAGGGTGCTCAATCTTCAGATATTTAAATTCAGTGTCAGTGATGAGTTTGGCTGATTGCCATTTGCAAAGTTTGCGATGATATTGATCTCTAATAGTCAATAATTCTCGATTATTGATTTTCTCATAGCATAGATGGTCATTCAGTTGGCTATATGCCTCTTTGTCATAATTAATTTTTGTCATGAGGACAACATTTCCCCCTTTGTCACTGTTTCTGATTACCAAATTCTTTTCCTTATTCAACTTGTCAGTCAATGCCTTGTATTGTTGTAGTTGGGCAGAATATCTGCGTTTTTTACCTCCTATTTGGCTTTGCAACTTCTTTAACTCAGCTACAACATTTTCATGGAAAATATCAATATTGACTCTTAGAAGGATGGGATAAAATGTAGATGGTGCTTTAAATTGGGTGGTAGTTGAGATTCTATTACCACTATATATATATACATACACACACTGAAAAAAACATAGGTTTCAGGGGCGTTATAGTTATCTAGACATTTCACTCATACAAAACCATAGAAATTACTCCCGTTATAGTTTGTTGAGCTAACTATAACTTGGGCGCCCGCAATGCACTGGTGATGACGTCACATATTACATCACTCACGACATGGTCAGTGACATCACTCATGACATCACTGATGACATCTCAAATGACATCACTGATGACATCACTGATGATATCATCCAGTGAATGTGTGTTTTTCTGATAATTAAATATGCTTTATATATGTATATCTCAAGGTCGATGGAAGAATAAATGGGTATCTAAGTATCTAATTGGATGATTTTTTAATGAAAAATTGATTCTATAACTGACTGATTACGTGTATCTTAGTGACTACATGGGCTAGTGAGTAATGTTTAAATATATAAATATCTGTATCAGTCTCTCACTTTGTGTATAAGTGGCTTCATGTGTTGGTGAGTTGCTACATGAGTGTCTATGTGGGATAAAACTTGGGGCCTCATTTATGAGGCCGTGCGTCACTTTTACGCCACCGCGTCACTTTTTGTGACGCACCAGCAGCGTAAAAAATGTGCCTTGTTGCACCATATTTACAAAGTCACGCATCTAGGTAGATGCATCACTTTGTAAACCCCTGCGCTACATTATACCTACGTCAGGTATAATGTATGCAGGGGGTTGTTCTGACGCAAGAAAGGGTCATAGAAGTGACGCTGTGAAATCTCATGCGTCATATATTTATTATGACGCATGAGTTGAAGACTGAAGGCCTCATTTATGAGGCCATGCGTCACTTTTACGCCACCGGTGTGTCACTTTTTGTGACGCACCAGTGCTGTTAAAAATGCACCTTATTGAGTCATATTTACAAAGTGACGCATCTAGGTAGATGCGTCACTTTGTAAACCCCTGCGCCACATTATACCTACGTCAGGTGTAATGTATGCAAAATGGGTATATTGATGCAAGAAAGGGTCGTAGAGGTGACGCAGTGAATAAACAGAGTTTTCCCCATGCTACGCTCCCCGGTACGCTCTCCGGTGCGCGTACCGGGCGCTCCCCCCGCGAAAACCGAAAAAAAATAAAAAATGTTTTTTTGCCCGAGGGACCCTTTTATGGCCCCCACATCAAACCTAGGGGGTCAGGGGGGGTCTACCCTGCCCCCTTTTGGGTATTTCCCCCTTTGTTTTTACCACCTCTTGTGTCTCGATCCTACCGAGACACAAGATGGCGGCCACTCCGGACTGTTTCGAATGTTTACAGACACCCGAGAGCCAATCAGCTTTCCGTGCGCAAGTCGCGTGGCGCGCCCGGAGCGCTCCCCGGTGCGCGTACCGGGGCGCGGCTATAGATATATACTTTTTTTTTAACCTAAATTACTCAAAATCCTCTGGAACACATATCTTGAGACATAGCAAAGGCACATCGGGCTACCAGTCCCTACAATTTTGCCAAGTTTGGTGAAAATCCATTCAGCCGTTCGAGCTAAAAGTGCGACTGACCGCCCTATGGAAATTTACATGGGGAAAACACGTTTTGGGACCCCCCTTTTATCTCGGCCCCCGCTTGACGAATCCCCCCCAAACTTTTAGAGAAGGAGCGGAGCATCGCGAGGCGACGTTGCTGAAAAATTCAGGCAGATTCCTCAACCGGCGCCAAAGTTATTCCCAATAGAATGTTGCGATTTCCCTATGGAAATCAATCCTAACTATAACTACCTACTAGCAAAATTGTAGGGACTGGTAGCCCGATGTGCCTTTGCTATGTCTCAAGATATGTGCTCCAGAGGAGTTTGAGTAATTTAGGTTAAAAAAAATGTATATATCTATAGCCGCGCCCCGGTACGCGCACCGGGGAGCTCTCCGGGCGCGCTACGCGACTTGCGCACGGAAAGCTGATTGGCTCTCGGGTGTCTGTAAACATTCCAAACAGTCCGGAGCGGCCGCCATCTTGTGTCTCGGTAGGATCGAGACACAAAAGGTGGCAAAAAACAAAGGGGGAAATGACCAAAAGGGGGCAGGGTAGACCCCCCCTGACCCCTTAGGTTTGATGTCCGATTTTTGCGGGGGGAGCGCCCGGTACGTGCACCGGGAAGCGTACCGGGGAGCGTAGCATGGGGAAAACCCCATTTTTTCACTGCGTCACCTCTACGACCCTTTCTTGCGTCAATATACCCATTTTGCATACATTATACCTGACGTAGGTATAATGTGGCGTAGGGGTTTCCAAAGTGACGCATCTACCTAGATGCATCACTTTGTAAATATGACTCAATAAGATGCATTTTTAACAGCACTGGTGTGTCACAAAAAGTGACGCACCGGTGGCGTAAAAGTGACGCATGGCCTCATAAATGAGGCCTTCAGTCTTCTACTCATGCGTCATATTAAATATATGACGTATAATGTTGCAAGTACTTTTAGGTACGTCAGTATTTCAGACGTATCTGTAAGCGCAAAAGTGATGCATTGCTGGAGTCTGTCACAAAAATGATGCAACTCCAGGAATGCATCCTTTCACATCGGGCCAGGCCCCATGTGAAAGGGCCTGCATCAGTCTTACGCCTGCTGTGAAACAGGCGCAAGATTTGGACGCAACAGCGTCATAAAAGTGACGTAGTGATATCTCATAGATTTTACTGCATCACCTCTACGACCCTTTCTTGCGTCAATACGTCCCTTTTGCATACATTACACCTGACGTAGGTATAATGTGGCGCAGGGGTTTACAAAGTGATGCATCTACCTAGATGTGTCACTTTGTAAATATGACTGAAAAGGGTGCATTTTTAACAGCACTGGTGCGTCACAAAAAGTGACGCACCGGTGGCGTAAAAGTGACGCATGGCCTCATAAATGAGGCCTTCAGTATTCTACTCATGCGTCATATTAAATATATGACGTATTATGTCGCAAGTACTGTTAGATATGTCAGTATTTCAGATGTATCTGTAAGCGCAAAAGTGAAGAGTCGCTGTGAATCTGAGGTTAAGGGAATTGTCATTGATTGCCTCCACAAATTTCTGGGCTTCTTCATAGCTACCCCTCCATATGACGAACAAATCATCTATGAAGCGGAACCACGCCACTAGATTGTTCCTGATAATGTGTTGATACCCGTAGCCGAGGACCAGCTCCTCCCAAGCCCCCATGTGCAAACATGCGTAGCTCGGAGAAAAGCTGGCCCCCATTGCTACCCCCTGCTTCTGGCGGTACAATTGTTGATTAAACAAAAAAACATTGTTGGTAAGGCAGAAACTTAACATATCTAGCAGCATCTTGGTATGTTTTTCATTGCCTGGTTCCCTTCTGGAGAGGTAGTAACGTATTGCCTCCAACCCATCGCTATGTGAGATGCTCGTATAGAGCGCTGTTACATCCAGTGCTATCAGCCAATCACCTTCCTGAATTTGTACTTCTTTGATCTTAACCAGAAAGTCCCCTGTGTCACGTATATATGACCCCAATTGTTGAACATAACATTGCAAAAAGTAGTCAATATAAATTGAGGTATGTTCCAGAAGGCCCCCCCGTGCAGATATAATTGGCCTTCCAGGTGGATGGTTGGGGTCTTTATGTATTTTAGGTATAAAATACAGGATTGGGGTAACAGGGTGCTCAATCTTCAGATATTTAAATTCAGTGTCAGTGATGAGTTTGGCTGATTGCCATTTGCAAAGTTTGCGATGATATTGATCTCTAATAGTCAATAATTCTCGATTATTGATTTTCTCATAGCATAGATGGTCATTCAGTTGGCTATATGCCTCTTTGTCATAATTAATTTTTGTCATGAGGACAACATTTCCCCCTTTGTCACTGTTTCTGATTACCAAATTCTTTTCCTTATTCAACTTGTCAGTCAATGCCTTGTATTGTTGTAGTTGGGCAGAATATCTGCGTTTTTTACCTCCTATTTGGCTTTGCAACTTCTTTAACTCAGCTACAACATTTTCATGGAAAATATCAATATTGACTCTTAGAAGGATGGGATAAAATGTAGATGGTGCTTTAAATTGGGTGGTAGTTGAGATTCTATTACCACTATATATATATACATACACACACTGAAAAAAACATAGGTTTCAGGGGCGTTATAGTTATCTAGACATTTCACTCATACAAAACCATAGAAATTACTCCCGTTATAGTTTGTTGAGCTAACTATAACTTGGGCGCCCGCAATGCACTGGTGATGACGTCACATATTACATCACTCACGACATGGTCAGTGACATCACTCATGACATCACTGATGACATCTCAAATGACATCACTGATGACATCACTGATGATATCATCCAGTGAATGTGTGTTTTTCTGATAATTAAATATGCTTTATATATGTATATCTCAAGGTCGATGGAAGAATAAATGGGTATCTAAGTATCTAATTGGATGATTTTTTAATGAAAAATTGATTCTATAACTGACTGATTACGTGTATCTTAGTGACTACATGGGCTAGTGAGTAATGTTTAAATATATAAATATCTGTATCAGTCTCTCACTTTGTGTATAAGTGGCTTCATGTGTTGGTGAGTTGCTACATGAGTGTCTATGTGGGATAAAACTTGGGGCCTCATTTATGAGGCCGTGCGTCACTTTTACGCCACCGCGTCACTTTTTGTGACGCACCAGCAGCGTAAAAAATGTGCCTTGTTGCACCATATTTACAAAGTCACGCATCTAGGTAGATGCATCACTTTGTAAACCCCTGCGCTACATTATACCTACGTCAGGTATAATGTATGCAGGGGGTTGTTCTGACGCAAGAAAGGGTCATAGAAGTGACGCTGTGAAATCTCATGCGTCATATATTTATTATGACGCATGAGTTGAAGACTGAAGGCCTCATTTATGAGGCCATGCGTCACTTTTACGCCACCGGTGTGTCACTTTTTGTGACGCACCAGTGCTGTTAAAAATGCACCTTATTGAGTTCGGGCTACCAGTCCCTACAATTTTGCCAAGTTTGGTGAAAATCCATTCAGCCGTTCGAGCTAAAAGTGCGACTGACCGCCCTATGGAAATTTACATGGGGAAAACACGTTTTGGGACCCCCCTTTTATCTCGGCCCCCGCTTGACGAATCCCCCCCAAACTTTTAGAGAAGGAGCGGAGCATCGCGAGGCGACGTTGCTGAAAAATTCAGGCAGATTCCTCAACCGGCGCCAAAGTTATTCCCAATAGAATGTTGCGATTTCCCTATGGAAATCAATCCTAACTATAACTACCTACTAGCAAAATTGTAGGGACTGGTAGCCCGATGTGCCTTTGCTATGTCTCAAGATATGTGCTCCAGAGGAGTTTGAGTAATTTAGGTTAAAAAAAATGTATATATCTATAGCCGCGCCCCGGTACGCGCACCGGGGAGCTCTCCGGGCGCGCTACGCGACTTGCGCACGGAAAGCTGATTGGCTCTCGGGTGTCTGTAAACATTCCAAACAGTCCGGAGCGGCCGCCATCTTGTGTCTCGGTAGGATCGAGACACAAAAGGTGGCAAAAAACAAAGGGGGAAATGACCAAAAGGGGGCAGGGTAGACCCCCCCTGACCCCTTAGGTTTGATGTCCGATTTTTGCGGGGGGAGCGCCCGGTACGTGCACCGGGAAGCGTACCGGGGAGCGTAGCATGGGGAAAACCCCATTTTTTCACTGCGTCACCTCTACGACCCTTTCTTGCGTCAATATACCCATTTTGCATACATTATACCTGACGTAGGTATAATGTGGCGTAGGGGTTTCCAAAGTGACGCATCTACCTAGATGCATCACTTTGTAAATATGACTCAATAAGATGCATTTTTAACAGCACTGGTGTGTCACAAAAAGTGACGCACCGGTGGCGTAAAAGTGACGCATGGCCTCATAAATGAGGCCTTCAGTCTTCTACTCATGCGTCATATTAAATATATGACGTATAATGTTGCAAGTACTTTTAGGTACGTCAGTATTTCAGACGTATCTGTAAGCGCAAAAGTGATGCATTGCTGGAGTCTGTCACAAAAATGATGCAACTCCAGGAATGCATCCTTTCACATCGGGCCAGGCCCCATGTGAAAGGGCCTGCATCAGTCTTACGCCTGCTGTGAAACAGGCGCAAGATTTGGACGCAACAGCGTCATAAAAGTGACGTAGTGATATCTCATAGATTTTACTGCATCACCTCTACGACCCTTTCTTGCGTCAATACGTCCCTTTTGCATACATTACACCTGACGTAGGTATAATGTGGCGCAGGGGTTTACAAAGTGATGCATCTACCTAGATGTGTCACTTTGTAAATATGACTGAAAAGGGTGCATTTTTAACAGCACTGGTGCGTCACAAAAAGTGACGCACCGGTGGCGTAAAAGTGACGCATGGCCTCATAAATGAGGCCTTCAGTATTCTACTCATGCGTCATATTAAATATATGACGTATTATGTCGCAAGTACTGTTAGATATGTCAGTATTTCAGATGTATCTGTAAGCGCAAAAGTGATGCATTGCTGGAGTGTGTCACAAAAATGATGCAACTCCAGCAATGCATCCTTTCACATGGGGCCAGGCGAATCATTGTGGAGTTCCCAAAAGAATATTTTTTATTGGGGTTACCCCGTGACAGGACTGTGTGACAGATCCTGCACTCCACTTTTGGAGCATTTACCTTCTTCTGGTGATCAGGCATGGAAAAAAAATTCCAGATGAAATGTTCTTTGTATTTTGGCTGAGGAGGCTCTTCATCGATGAATTCATTGGAGTCATCTTCACTGCTGGATGGTCTGGCAGCCATGATAATCCAAGATATCCAACAAAGAACCGACAGCAAAACAGGCAGGTCTTTCAGTCACAAAAGTGAAAGAAGAAGTGAAGGAAATGGGTGGGGATTTCATTCTTTATAAAAAATTTTTTAGCAACCAATGAAAAGTGTTATTTTCAGGTCACATAACCCGACACGCTTACGCTACGCACCCCGGAGTGCGCCCGTAGTCACGCTCCAGGGCGCGCGGCGTAAGCGCGTCAGGACGTTGTGCGATCGTATGCGCTCGCGTGCTTCCGGGTGCGCTTACGCAGTGCGTCATATGGCGCATCACGCGGTTACGCGAAACGTCACGATGTTGTTTTCGTTTGCGAGAATAGCGCTAACGGGTCGCTCCCCGGTACGCGCCCCGGGTCGCGCCGTAACATTGCGCTTACCCGTGCGTTCACCGGTACGTGCCCCGGGAGCGCCCCAGGGTTAAAAATAAAAAAAAAATTAAAAATTTGACACAATTATACAATGTAAAATTCGTTTTAAAATGTATTCTTTTTTATACCTATAAAGATTTGCTATTAAAAAACCATTGAAATTCACTGAAAAAACCATAGGTTTCACACCAGTTATAGTTAGGAATTAGCATTAAAAAACCTATTAAATTCACTGAAAAAACCATAGGTTTTACACCAGTTATAGTTAGCTGGAAGTTTTACTCGCATAAAACCATTGAAATACCCACATTATAGTTAGTTGGACTCACTATAACTTGCGCGTGCAATGCACTGCTGATGACGTCACATATTACATCACTCATGACATGGTCAGTGACATCACTCATGACATCACTGATGACACCATCCTTGTGACAGAGTGAGAGACCTCCTTTCACTGTAATGTAACCCTTGAAACAGATATTCAAAAATGGAAACACTGTCCACGGGGAAATGACTTAAAATGTCCTTAAGACACATGAATGTGTTTTTTTAAAGCGTTTGCAATTTTTTTGGGTCACTTTTAACATGGCTATGTGACTCAAACAGTCAAAATCTAAATTCACCATGCACAGGTGGGAGCATATTTACAAGGAATGTGCTCCATGGGGAAAGGTCTTATAATGTAATATGGGAAAAATGACATCAGAGACACTGAAATGCCTTATAGAGAAGCATACACCATTATGTCCTTGTCATAAATTTGCAAACCATTACTTTTCCCCAAAAACGATTTTCAAATCATAATTTGAAAAAACTGCACATGTGGAAATGACTTAAAATGTCCTTAATTCAAAATTTGCTATTCCTTATTTTGCGATTGCACTGAAGGATTTGCAAATTTTGCGATTCCTTAAATGTAATGTATCAAACAAAAAAAATGTAAAAAATGACATTAAGGATTTGGAAACTACCACCAACTTCTAGTTTGTGGTAATTTGCGAATTCTTTTCAAAAAGCATTTTTTTCCAAAAAACAAAAGGTGCCATATGACGCCAATACATGTCCTTAGGGCATGTATGTGCGCCATATGCCCCCAAATTTCTTTTTCAGGGGTGCAGCAGGGTGTTCTTGAGATACCCCTGCACCCTTGAAAAAATTCCTATTTTGTGATGAGCTAATTGCTAATCGCAAATTGCACCTTCATTCCTATGAGCTTCCTAGCCCATGGAAATGAATGGGTAATTTGCAATTAGCAATTTGCTCATTGCAAATTAGGAATGGTAAAGAATTGCTATTTATTCCTTAAAATTCGCTATTTAGGAAATGCAAAATAGTTTGATGGTACATATGGTGGTTCATCTGTAACAAGATAAGAAGCTTAGGGATACATTTATGATGACTGGCGAAATAAAGTGCAAATCACTTACTTCATTGGTAGGCCTTTACATGTATTATCTCTTCCGTATTCTTCATCAAGCGTAACTTTAATCTGCAATCCTGAGTAGGCCTCACCTTAAACAAACCTCTGGATAGGCCACACCTTATCGTCATCATGAATTAATCATTTAAAATGCTAGGGACAGATTTATGATAGGTGTATGACTCTTTTGCGCCACTTACAAAACACTGTCCACGGGGAAATGACTTAAAATGTCCTTAAGACACATGAATGTGTTTTTTTAAAGCGTTTCCAATTTTTTTGGGTCACTATTAACATGGCTATGTGACTCAAACAGTCAAAATCTAAATTCACCATGCACAGGTGGGAGCATATTTACAAGGAATGTGCTCCATGGGGAAAGGTGTTATAATGTAATATGGGAAAAATGACATCAGAGACACTGAAATGCCTTATAGAGAAGCATACACCATTATGTCCTTGTCATAAATTTGCAAACCATTCCTTTTCCCCAAAAACGATTTTCAAATCATAATTTGAAAACACTGCACATGTGGAAATTACTTAAAATGTCCTTATTTCAAAATTTGCTATTCTTTATTTTGTGATTGCACTGAAGGATTTGCAAATTTTGCGATTACTTAAATGCAATGTATCGAACAAAAAATATGTAAAAAATAACATTAAGGATTTGGAAACTACCACCAACTTCTAGTTTGTGGTAATTTGCAAATTCTTTTCAAAAAGCATTTTTTTCCCAAAAACAAAAATTGCCATATGACGCCAATACATGTCCTTAGGGCATGTATGTGCGCAATATGCCCCCAAATTTCTTTTTCAGGGGTGCAGCAGGGTGTTCTTGAGACACCCCTGCACCCTTGGAAAAATTCCTAATTTGTGATGAGCTAATTGCTAATCGCAAATTGTACCTTCATTCCTATGAGCCTCCTAGCCCATGGAAATGAATGGGTAATTTGCAATTAGCAATTTGCTCATTGCAAATTAGGAATGGTAAAGAATTGCTATTTATTCCTTAAAATTCGCTATTTAGGAAATGTAAAATAGTTTGATGGTACATATGGCGGTTCATCTGTAACAAGATAAGAAGCTTAGGGATACATTTATGATGACTGGCGCAATGAAGTGGACATCAATTACTTCATTGGTAGGCCTTTACATGTATTATCTCCTCTGTATTCTTCATCAAACGTAACTTTAATCTGCAATCCTGAGTAGGCCTCACCTTAAACAAACCTCTGGATAGTCCACACCTTATCGTCATCCTGGATTAATCATTTAAAATGCTAGGGACAGATTTATGATAGGTGTATGCCTCTTTTGCGCCACTGTGCGTCACTTTTCTGATGCAGCGGCGGTGCAAAAGATTTGCTATGAGGCGACAAAATTACAAATTGATGCATTTAGGCAGATATGTCATGGTGTAAAAAAAACGTACCACATGAAACCGATGCAGCAGTGATGCAAAAGATGCACCATGTTGCAAGACAGGCCTCACTTGGGGCCATATGTATCAAGCTAATTAGCATTCGCAAAGATCAAAATTCTGCGAATTTCGGCCTTTGCGAATGTTAATTAGACAAATGGTATGTATCAAACAAGTTTGATACAAAATAAGGAGTAGCAAAATTTGCTATTCCTTATTTTGCGATTGCACTGAAGGATTTGCAAATTTTGCGATTACTTAAATGCAATGTATCAAACAAAAAATATGTAAAAAATGACATTAAGGATTTGGAAACTACCACCAACTTCTAGTTGGTGGTAATTTGTGAATTCTTTTCAAAAAGCTTTTTTTCCCAAAAACAAAAGGTCCCATATGACGCCCACACATGCCCTTAGGGCATGTATGTGCGCCATATGCCCCCAAATTTCTTTTTCAGGGGAGCAGCAGGGTGTTTTTGAGACACCCCTGCACCCTTGGAAAAATTCCTAATTTGTGATGAGCAAATTGCTAATCGCAAATTAAACCTTCATTCCTATGAGCCTCCTAGCCCATGGAAATGAATGGGTAACTTGCAATTAGCAATTTGCTCATTGCAAATTAGGAATGGTAAAGAATTGCTATTTATCCCTTAAAATTCGCTATTTAGGAAATGCAAAATAGTTTGATGGTACATATGGCGGTTCATCTGTAACAAGATAAGAAGCTTAGGGATAGATTTATGATGACTGGTGCATCACCAGGGATGTGTCAGTCATCCTGCGCCGCTGTTCCGCCACCCATGGTGTGCTGCATTTACAATGCGGGGCATCATGGGGCAAAAATGGCACAGATGCGTGACGTATCTGTGCTGTAAAGGTAGTGATTGCTGGAGTTGTATCGCAAGTGCGATGCAGCTCAAGCAAGGCTCAGGGGTGCCCCATCTCCACAATGTTGCGTCAAGACCTATGCCTGCTTAAAGCAGGCGCAGGGTTTTGACGCAGCTTTCTCCTATCTAATTGTAAATACGGCACACCATGGGTGGCAGAGCAGCGGTGCACGTTAACTGGTGCATGCCTGGGGATGTGCCATTTAACATAAATCTGCCCCTTTACATTTAAGTATGTGCAGGGGACACAGAGTCGGTGAGGCTTATCCAAGGTTAAGAAGAGATGAGTCCTGTTCACTGAAAAATTAGACATAGTCTTCACCTGCTCAGCATCGCTGGACATGGCTAAATAATAGCTGCAAAATATTACTCTTGTTAAACAATTTTACTATTATAATCTCTGAGATTTGTCTCTTACTCTGCAACATCTCATTGTTGTTATCTTTCTTTAAAGATAAAGACAACATCAACATGAGCGACAATCTGCAATCAGTTGATTTTGACCTCATCATTGAACTCGTAATTGAAACATCAGTGGATGTTGATCCCTTGGATGATTTAAATCCTGAGGATGAAGAAGAGCGTGATGAGGATGCAGATTTGTCCGAATTATATGACATAGGGTGGGAAGCTGACCTGCTTGAGCCTATGGAACTATAAACATTTATTTTTAAAATTTATAATAAATAAAAAGTAAAAGTGTAAACCGTTTAATTTAAAAATAAAGACACCTTCAAAAACAGGTTATGTGTAGTGTCTTCAATAAAATATTAAAATATGCTCATAAAATTAGATCAGATTCACATATAAGATAGCACAGGTAACGTGATTATAAATTCCATTTCTTTTCTGCTATTTCTGTATTGTAAATTTGCCAAGGACTAAAAAATCTTATATTTAAAATGTCAAGTAGTGTGTTAAGTTTTTGATCACTGTTATTGATTTACTGTTTGGTAATAGTGGTTAATAACATTTTTTCATATATTTTACCACAGATTCAACTGCAGATCATTTCAACCTTTCACCATGCCAACGAAAGAAAGAGAGAGAAAGGCTGCAAAACGTCAAAGACAGCAGGCCAATCAAAATAAGCAGCAGTCCTCTAACAAAAAGATTTGTCAAGTCACGAAGAAAGCACCGGGTAAGAGCACAAAATATTTCATAAGAAATATGTGTAGTAAAAAAAATATTACTACAGAAAATGTTTCAGTCCAGAAAAATAGAAGTAATTCAAATGGAAAGGAAAGGCCAATCAAAAATGTTACTGCTAGAGCAAGAGATAACTCTGTGCATGATAGTAGAAGGAAACAACAGTTTAGGGACATTCGTAAGGGAATGTTCCGCAACAGGATAATTGGCAATTTGTTAAAAAATATTAAGAAAGGTCAACAGAAAGTTGTTTTTTATAAGAGAAAAAAAAAAGTTGAGAAAGTTATTGATCAGGCATTTGAAATTAAACGTAAGTTATTTATTTTGATAATCAATAGAATTAGGAAGCTAAACAAGACAATTTATGATTTCAAAAGAAATAGTAGATGGAAGAGAATAGTTAATCGTAGTAATTTTTGTGAAGTTTTTTCTGGAGAATGGATGCATAGTTCAAGCTGTGAGGCATTTTTTAATGAGGAGAGTTATTTCCAGGATAATGATTTGGTGCATGCAGTTGACACCAGTGGTCGTGCTTATGAAGTGAAAGATGGTTGTCCAGTTGAAAAAGAAAAACTTGTGTCAACAGAGACAGAAGAGGTGTTAGGTAATGAGGTTTTAGGAAGACGTGCTAAGGGTCCTGTGTACACCTGGAAGTGTAGTAGGATTTGTAGTGTGCGACAGGATTCCATCAATTTGCTTTGTGATTTTGTACGGTCATTTAATAAGAAAAGTTTGAAGCAGAAAATAAGGTTGTTGCAAGAATTAGATCCTTGCAGAGTGAGAGAAGTGACAGGTTTGCATGGTCATTCACTGGCTTGTCTTTCCAGGAGAGTATGCCAGAGTGTTTTTCATCATTTCAGGATGCTAGCAGTGCATCATAATAAAGTGAGGAAATTAGTTAGAATGTTGTATTATGCTAAGAGTCCAGCAATTATGCTTAAACAATTATGCGCTGCTCTTTTGCATGGTTCTGAAATAGATGTGAAGAATATATGTGAAGAAATTGAGTTTTGTTACTTTGGAAGTAAAGAGGAGAATGTTGAAATTGACCAAGAAGAAGAGGGTAATGTGGAAGATAGTGTACAGGTTTCCAGTACAGATAATTTTCTGAAGGAAATTGCGACGTTTCAGGTGAAATCAAGTGAGAGGCCTAATTTCACTTGTGTGTGTTGTCGACGCACTTATTATAAGAATCAGACTAAGTTAGTGGATTTATATGCAAAAAGTGAAAGGGAAAATAATAGTGAATGGAAGGATTTTGCAACATACTTGATGGTAGAAAATTGTTTTGATTTGGGATTCGATCAACGTGTGTGTACTTATTGTTGTTGCAAATTAAATCAAAACCAGATGCCTGCTAGAGCAGTTCATAATAATCTGGAATTGGTTGAGATTCCTTCTGAATTGAAGGATTTAAATACTTATGAATCTATTTTGATTCAAAGTATCCATCCCTTTCAGGCTATTGTAAGAATGGAGCCAAAGACAGGGAAATTGCCTCCATCAGATTTACAGAGAGGATTAAAGGGAAGAGTTGTTTATTTGCCTCTAGATTTGAAGAAAAACATTAACACAATTGGAGTAGAAAAAGTGGACGAGGAACCTCTGGTTATCTTAGTTAATGGGGTTCCGACAAAGAATAAGAAAATATGGCAAGATTTAGTAGATGTTAGGAAAGTTAAAAAGGCAACATTGTATTTGAAAAAAAATAATAAATACTATAAGAATGTATATGTTGCAGAAGAGGAAGTAAGTGAGGAAGAGGATAGCGATTTGTGTGCTGGTCAAATTGAGAAAGTAGAACCCTCTACTAGTGAAGAAATATATGAACATTATAGTGTTCATCCTTTGCATTCCAAGGAAGTCATGGGGAATGCTATTGAGTTGTTTCAAATGAAACAAGCCAAAGGGAGTCCCATTAGTGTTTGGGAGGAAAGTTTGGAAGCTCGGTGTTTCCCACAGCTTTTTCCAACAGGTCAGGGAGGAAGATATGATGAGCGACCTCATCAAATTCCTGCTTCTGAATACCGGACTTTGCGATTGTATGCAGGAGATGCTAGGTTTCGACAATGCATTCCTTATTTGTTTCATCTCCTGTTTGAAAGCGATCTGTCTGGACTGTCATATGCAGTGAACCACATCTTGAAAAGTGGTATACACATGCAAAACATCTCGGCAAGTGACTTTATGGATAAAGTCAATGTCCAAGACAGTATTTTGGATTCTCACCTGATTAATCTCATGGCGTGTCAGCGTGGTACTAATGAGTACTGGTACCGTCGTCATGGTGATTTAAAATGTATGCTGAGGAACTTAGGTACTCCCACATGGTTCCTCACTCTGAGCTGTGCCGAGTATGGCTGGGAAGCCTTACTTGAATTTCTACGAGAGGCAAATGCTAACGTAGATAACATCGAATTCAAGACACCCGGAGAACTGTGCTCTTTGGATCCAGTCAATGTATTTAGGTACTTCAATCATAGATTTGAAGCTATGATGTCTTTCATCATGAATAAGAAGAATCCACCTCTTGGAGAGGTGTTGGATTTCTTCTGGAGAAAGGAGTACCAAGCAAGAGGTGCTCCTCATATACATATGTTGCTGTGGATCAAGGATGCACCTAAATTTGGAACGGATCCAGAAGACTCAGTGATGAGTTTCATCCAACAGTATTCTACGTGTGCTGTTCCAAACGCAAAGGAGAAGAAAAGCCTAAGAGAAAAAGTTCTGCGTTTCCAAAGCCATCGATGTGGAAAGTACTGCCGTCGTAAATTCCGAAACAAGGACAAGTTCTACACCAAATGTCGTTTCGGCTTTCCACGACCGGTGATTTCTAAAGGAAGAGTAAACAGTTTGATGTCTTCGCTGCGACACAATGTCATGAAGAAATCACCTAAAAACACATACAATTTGAAGAGGAACGAAGAGTCCAAGTACATCAATGACTACAACCCGGTGATTTTGTCCATGTGGAATGCTAACATGGATATACAGTTTGTGGCTGATAACTGTATGGCTGTGGCTCGGTATGTGACGTCTTACATCACCAAAAAAGAGAAGACAGAATTGAAGGATATGTGGGAGGACATTTCCCATGAAAAGAGCCTCAGCAAGAAGTTGTACAGTTTCAGTCTGAAGATGTTGTCGCATCGAGAAATCGGAGCGTACGAATGTTCTGACCGGTTGTCTTCAGCAAGTCTCTATGCCAAGTCCAGGAGTATCGTTTGGGCGAGTCTTGGTCTTGCTGCAACGCGTAATCGAGTTCTCAAACCTGTCCGGGAAATTGAGTATTTGGCGGAAAAGGAGCCAAACAGTACCGACATTTTGAAGACCAACATGTTGGATACATATTATCCAAATCGAAGCATTCACCTCGAGAATGTTTGTCTGTATGAGGTTCTTCAAAATTACATATTCAAGAGGAACATCAAAGAAGATACTGAGAAAGGAGTGTATGCTGTAATAGGAAGTGAGGGATGTCTGGTCAAGCAAAGAAAATGCCACTTGGTAAACCATCGAAAATTGAGTGGCGAATCTCCTGAAAAAAAGGAGTTTTTCTATTTAGCACTTTTGCAACTTTTCAAGCCTTGGCGTGCAGAAGAGGAACTGCTTGGAGATTTCCTCTGTTACGAAGACTCTTTCAATGCCGCCAAGGAGACCATAGAATGTCCTGCTTTTCCCAAATATGTAGAAATGTTGAATGCGGAAATTGAGCAGGAAGCAACGATTGCAGCCGAGATTGCCAGAGACAGTTCTCAGGACAGTCAGAGTTCTGCTTCATTGAGTCAGGATCCACTAGGAGGACCTGTTATTGAAAATGAAGCTGCCACTGCTATGAATGAAGTGGAAAGAGCCATGGCACATGCTCAAGAGGATGCGGTTAACTTAGAAGAGTTGGAAAGACAACTCAACGTTGAGCAGAGGAAAATATATGACGAAGTTACCATGCAAATTGATCATGGATTAAGTCATGATAAGAAAGAGTGCTCATGTACGTCGTTGAAGCCTGTCCGACTGTACGTGAGTGGAGAAGCGGGAACTGGAAAAAGTTTCCTCATTAAAGCAATTTCATGCTATTTGCAGGAAAGGACAGAGTCATCGCTGTCTTGTGTTGTCACTGCTCCAACTGGACTGGCAGCACATAATATTAAAGGGATTACTTTACATCGTTTACTGATGCTGCCAGTGGAGCATGACAACAAATTACAATATCACAAGCTATCTGGAGATGCTTGTTTTGAAGTTTCAAGAATCTTGAGGAAAATGAAACTTCTTATCATTGACGAAGTAAGCATGGTTTCCAATGTCATGCTTGCCTTTGTGCATTTGAGAATGCAAGAAGTTCTCAAAACAGAGTATGATGTGTTATTTGGTGGCAAACACATCATTGTTTTCGGAGATCTTCTGCAGCTGACACCAGTGAAAGGGCAACCTGTGTTCAAAATGCTCACGCATGAAGATACCAGGAAGTGCCTAGGCAGCATTGGCAACGTCAATATATGGTTAAACTTCAATTATGCTGAACTGCATGAAAATATGCGTCAGGCGAAGGATGAAGTTTACAAGACTATTCTACAAGATGTTAGAATTGCAAAAGTGACCGAGCATGGGAAAGAAGCTTTACATGCACGATTACTGTCAAATTTATATCCAGAACAAGATGTTGTGCCTGAGAATATTTTTCAGAAAATTACTGAGAAGAAATCTGGATTATGTTTGATGCCAACTCTTGCAGAATGTGCCAAATTTAACAACAAAATGTTGCATTTAGAAAAGCAAGAGATTGTGAAACTGGAAGCTATTGACAGAGTAGAGCATATGGGATCAACAATTATTTTGTCTGAGAATTTGAAAACAAAATTGGATTCATTAGAGAAGAGTATATCTAAAACTGCAGGTTTTGAAAAGACTCTGAATGTGTGCTTGAACTGCCGTATAATTTTAAGAAGGAATTTACATGTTGAAAGAGGTCTGGTAAATGGATCAATGGGTAATGTTGTTGATTTTGTAAAATACAGAAATAGAGATGGAATTGAATTTTTAAAAATTAAATTTGATGGCATTGAGGAAGTACAGCTAATTGGTCGTTGCTCTGCTAGATTTTTGCTTGTAAAAGACTTATATGTTCGCCGTAAGCAGTTTCCTGTTTGCTTGGCATATGCGGTGACAATCCATAAATCGCAAGGTTTAAGTGTAGACAGTGCATTGGTGAATATTGGCAGTTCTGTGTTCCAGGAGGGTATGGCATATGTGGCATTGTCAAGAGTTAGAACTTTATCGGGATTGTACTTGATTGAGTGTGATGTCACAAACATTTGTGCGGATCTAGATTGTGTTAAGGAATACAATAGGTTAAGAAGAGAGTATGCGCCACATTTGCCTCAGTATCCTTTGTTTGAGAAACGTGTGGTAGGCCGGAAACGAAGAAATGTGACCAATACTGGGGAGGTTGTAGCAAAAAGACAAAAAGTCAATGAACCTAAAATTACAAGCAGAAACAAAAAGGATTCTGTTGAAGATGTTGTTGGTTTTCAGTTTGAAAACAGTTCTGGTGTCAACTGCTATGCTAATGTAGTGGTTAATGTTTTGTTTTCTCTAGAAAATGTAAAAGAAGAGATTGTGGTCAATTCTGATCAAACATTTTGCAGTTTGTTAAATTCTGTGTTAGAGAAATGTAGCACTGATAGAACAAACATAGAAAGTGTGTCTGAAATTCGAAATCTGTTAGACAGATGTTCAGGCCAAACACAATTCTCTCAAAATATTCAGCAAGATTGTCAGGAGTTTTTAATGTATATGCTTGATGTATTACATGCTGAAGGTGTAGATGTAGATCAGCTGTTTGGCCTTTCTTATCAATGGCAGCATGACTGCGAGAACTGTATGGTATCAAGTACTACTAGTGTAGACTCAGAAAGATTTATATATTTAACTTTGCCAGACAGTAAATCAGTCTCCTTTAATAAGCTAGTAAAAGCAGCTGATCACAACATGGAGTGTAGCCAATGTAAATCTGAAATGATGTCCACATTATTTATACGAACATATGGCCAGTATGTCATTTTAATGTTCCAACGATGTAGGCCTGATGGAACAAAATTGACAACTTTAATTAAAAATTTTGTAGCTTCGCAGTTGTCAATATCAGGAAGGACTTTTGTAACTGCAGCAATTATATATCATGACGGTCCTTCAATAACATCAGGACATTACACAGCTTATTTAAAGTCTAGAAATGGCTGGTGATTCTGCAACGATTCTGTTTTAATTTTCAAAAAAAAATTGCCGTATGACCTTAAAAACTCTTACCTGGTGTTTTTAAAACCAAAATGTTAGGGAAATAATCTCGGGATGTGCTCTGTGGAATTTCAAGAAGTTCTAATGGCTCCTACACAATTTGGCCTTGAGGATAAGTGTAGTTCAGAGACATAACTTCTAACCATAAGACTGGACGTGATGGAGAAATAAGTGCACTTTGAATGAGTTCAGAAAAACTATTTCTTTTTATAAGCTAATTGAAGCAGCCAATCAAAACATAAAGTAGAGGGAATGTAAGTCTGCAACGCTGTCTACTGTTTTACATTGCTTTGTGATTGAAAGTGATGTAGAGAATTAAATAATTGTAGTAGTCATAGAGTTAGTGTAAGTCTGCTTCATAGTAAGCAGTATCAGTGTCATAGGAAATGTAGAACATGACTGAGCAAGAAGGGGAAGATATTACTATTCCAGGATTGTGAAAATGATCTTCAACATTTTAATTCTGAAAGTTGCGGAAATGCCAAATGACGGGATTGGCTTACAAGAAATCCAAGAGTTATAAATGGGTCTGACAAGATTTGGCCTTGTGGAAACTTGTGGTAGAGAGCAAGAAGTAATTTATTGCATGTAACATGTTTTTAAAAACGATGGAGATTTTCTTTCAGAAAGTGGCGGGCTGAAAGTAATAACAGCACAAAAGAGTGTAAGCTGTTCATAGGACATCCTTTGACGTCATGGAAAGTAAGTTAACTTTGAGGAGTTCTGAATTCTGATTTCTTATGTTGTATGGGTTTTTTAAACACAATCATTTTGATTGTGTTTTTTTTTCCCCGCTGTTATATGATGAATACCTTCAAGTCACTGTTTTTAGTGAATTTTGATACATTCTGAGAACAGCAAAAATAAACCATTTAACATGTATAATTAATTCTGTACTGTTTGCATTTATGATGTATATGTAGAACTGTGTAGGAGGCATGGAGAAGGTGAGGCTTCTGTAAGTGTCAAAGTTGTTGCATGCAGTGCTGCACTTCTGCGTATTCTTTCATATGCTAGACTACATCTGCACAATGAGATACCTAAGCAAAGGAAACACAAGTGATGTGATTGTGAAATGAGCAAAATAAATTGCACGTATTTCAATTACATCACCTGTGTTTCCTATCATTACGAATCACATTGTGCAGATCAAGTTTAGGTCTGTCCAGGGAAACATAGGAGGTTTGGACTTTGTTCAAGAGTGCAGTGGACATGACTCACTTCATTGGTAGACCTTCACATGTATTATGTCCTCTATTCTCTTCAACAACTCGAAATTTCATCTGCAACCCTGAGTAGGCCTCACCTGAAACAAACCTCTGGATTGGACACATCTTATTGGCATCCTGAAGCAATTATTTTCAATTTTAGTGTCTTGCGACACTTTTCTGAGACAACAGCAATGCAAAAGATGCACCATGTTTTAAGATAGGCCTCACTTCATCTGCATCAAGATACTGTTAGTTTAAAATGTATATCTTTAGGACTGTGTAGGGGGCCTGGAGAAGCAGAAGCTTCTGTAAGTGTCAAAGTTGTTGAAAATCTGTTTGTCCTTCAATCTTTTCCCTTGTCTTTTGTAATTTTTAAATACATGTTTTAATATTTTTGAAATGTTTGTTCTCTCTTTCACAGATTGAAAGTATAAAAACAAAAAGTGAGTAATTTAACGACAATTATAAGGTAAATGCTTTGTACTCTTTTCGTTACATTTCTATCACATTCACCTACTATTAGTTCCACTGCTTCATTTCTTTAACCCTCAGTTTCCTGCCTTTGCTACTTCCCTCATTCCTTTCTCTATTACCTACTTACTCAACTCCTTCCACTCTTTTTCTCAGTCCCTCTCTTCTCATAGTTCCTCACTCTTGTTCACTCACTCCGTCTCTATTACTCTTAGTGTCTTTGACTGATCACTCTATCACTACTTGTTCATAATGCTTTCTCTGTGTAGTTGAAGCACACTAAGGGGCATATTATGAACACAGCCAATAAAATATTTGCTCTTTTTATTGGCAGAAAAATGGTGCAAAGTGGTTTTAGCGGCAGTTTTCTGCCGCAAAAGCAGCTTTAGCGACACATTTCTGCCAATAAAAGCTGCAAAACTTTTATTGCCTATGTTGATGATATGGCTCTATGTTACTTACATTTCTTTGCTGTTTCAATTAATCTTTTTCTGTTATTTTTTGTTTTCTGTTTTCTATTTTTTCTCTCTGTTATTCCTCATGTTTTAATCTTATTTTGAACATTCACTCACATTCTCCAAGAAACTCTTCTTTGTTAATGTTATACTCTCTTTTTTTTTCTTTCACTTCGTTATCTATTTTGTTTTTCACAATTATACCCTCTTCCGTCTTTTCTTCGGTAAATAGATCTATTAAACAGTATGTCTTCTTTACTCCCTATAGCTGTCTTTCTTTTAACATCACTCTCTGTTTACTTTCCTTATACTTACTCTTTTTTTTTTTTTTTTTTTTTTTGGTTAGCTCCCGGTCCGCGTACCGGGAAGCTAACCGGGGAGCGAACCAAAAGAAATAGAGCTTGCCAGAGTGCTAAACATTCTAGCAATTTTTTTTGAAAGGGAAGGTAGTTCTGAAAAGAACTTTTTTTTTTATATTTTTGTTGTTTTATATATATTTTTTTTTTTGAACATTTTTTGTTTTTTTGTATTTTTTGAACGATTTTATATTTTTTGGGTTTTTTTTGGGGGGGGAAACAACAAAAAACAGGCGTTGAAAAGGGCTCAACAGGAGCAAAAAAAAAATTACTGGGGGCGGTTAGGGCAATTATGGTGTTCATACGCCAGGTTTATAGCATTTATGCTCATGTTGCCACATGCTAACAACGCACGACAGTGCATACAAGAGTGTATCATGTGGCCAAAATTTTCTTGTATATTTGGCACAGTTTCCCGTGCCTCTTCTGGTGTTAATGAAATTGGTATTCTTGGTCTGGCCACAGGAGTTGATCTTGGATTGTCCTGCAAATCCCTTATTTCCGCCCGGCTGTAATTGAGTGGATGCTTCCTTGTCATGTGCCTGTGCATTGTGTGATTTCCGTAACTATATTTCTTGTCCGTCCCTCTGGATAATTGTTCTTTGCATATGAGGCAGGTGACATACCTCGCATTGACTTTTTTTTGGCCACGAGGGATCGAATAAAACTGCCAGATGAAACTGGCTTTCTTTCTGGAAACTGTGGTTCTTCTCCCTCCTCATCCATTTCTTCCTCTTCCTCCTCAGTGTTGGTCATGACCTGGGGAGGTGGTCCTCTCTTCCCATGAGGAGGTGGAGGTGGTGGTGGGGGTGCACCAGCTGAAGCTACCAATGAAGCCATTTCTCATATAGTAGTAAAGGTCTTCCTCTCACAATGATGAAAGTCAGAGTGAGGAAAGAAGGAGGGGTTTTCATCATTTGGGAAAAACAATACTTCTCAACCAATGAAAAGTGTTATTTTTAGGTCACCTGACCTAGCCCTACATCATTATGAAACCAAAAGTGAAATGAACCAATGAAAAGTTTTATTAACAAGTCACATGACCTCTCACGCTCATGTTACGCGCTGCGGAACGCGCCCCGGTTAGCTTCCGGGTCGCTGAGCTTCGCGCCTCTGTCCGCGCCCCGGGACACTTCCGGGTGCGCTAACGCGGTAACGTCACAAGACGCATTACGCGGCAACGCGATACGTCGCGCTTTCGCGACGCGCCGCGGATCGCTTCCGGGGAGCTGCGTTTCGCGCCTCGGTCCGCGCCCCGGGGCACTTCCGGGTGCGCTAACGCAGTACGTCATAAGACGCATTACGCGGCAACGCGATACCGTCACTATGTTGATTTCTTACCGGTTCGCGGACCGGGTCGCAGCATCAAATTGAACTAACGGGAAGCTTCCCGGTTCGCGGACCGGGAGCGAAACAAAAAAAATATTTTAAAAAAATTATTAATAAACATATAAAATATATTTTTGGATTTAAAGAAGAATACATTTTACAGCTATAGATATTAGCTTTTAAAAAACCAATGAAATTCACTGAAAAAACCATAGGTTATAGACCATATATAGTTAGGAATTAGCATTTACAAAACCTTGAAAATTCACTGAAAAAACCATAGGTTATACACCATATATAGTTAGGAATTAGCATTTAAAAAACCTTATTTTACTCACACAAAACCATTGAAATTCCATATATAGTTAGTTGTACTAACTATATATCGCGCACCCGCAATCCACTGCTGATCATGTCACATATTACATCATTCATGACATGGTCAGTGACATCACTGATGACATCACTGATGACATCTCAAATGACATCACTGATGACATCACTGATGACATCTCAAATGACATCACTGATGACATCACTGATGACATCTCAAATGACATCACTGATGACATAACTGATGACAACATCCAGTGACTGTATTTTTCTGTAAAGTTAAAATATGTCTTACATATTTAAGAATGAGTGGATGTATAAGTGTCTGGATGAAGGATTTAGTAGGTGCATGACTGACTGTATGAGTGAGTGGTTAAATGTGTCTCACTGAGTGCATGGGTTAGTGACTAAACTGTCTTAATTTGTGCATCATTATGTCTGTTGTTCTGTAAACTGCTGCATGTGTTGATCAGTAGCTATATGAGTAACTATATGGGTTATTGATTGGTTGCCCAAGCATTTGTATGGGAGACTGAGTGTGTGTGTGGGTGGCTGGGAGGTGTATGACTCTGTGCATAGATGTATGGGTTCAAAAGTGCATGTGGAAACAGCTGTATGGGCGGTTGACTGTGTGCATGACTGTATTGGTGAGTGAATAGATATCTCAGTGCTACATGTCAATGACTGTATTGGTGAGTGAATAGATATCTCAGTGCTACATGTCAAAGTAAGTACATATGTAAAATACAGTACATGTGAGAGTTGACATATATAAATAACTGTGCATAAGAGCCAGTGAATGTGTGAGTGGCTGTATGGATCATTGTGCACTTGTATCCAGGATTGTATAAGTGAGTAAATATGTTTTAGTATATGTTTGAATAAGTAAGGTGTGTATAACTGTATAGTTGTGAAAATGGAGGTGTGATTGATTCTTTACAGGACTGACTAGGTGTGTGAGTAACTCCATGGATGAGTGGCAGAGTGTGAGTGTCTGTATAGGTGTATGAGTGCATATGATAGTGTTGTAAAGATGAGTGATTGTATGTATGAATGATTGTATGGGTGAATGAGTGAATGTGTGTGTAGACGTAGGAATCAGTGAGTACATATGTAGTAACTAGTATTGGTGTGTCAATGGTTTCAAAAATTATACTCTGTATTTAACACTGGGTGAAACAGAGGTTATATTAAAATATGAGGAGATGCATTGTATTGTCACATGAATGATATCATCAGTGATGTGGTCATTGATGTCAAATGAGATGTCATCAGTGATGTCATCAGTGATGTCATTTGAGATGTCATCAGTGATGTCATCAGTGATGTCACTGACCATGTCATGAATGATGTAATATGTGACATGATCAGCAGTGGATTGCGGGTGCGCGATATATAGTTAGTACAACTAACTATATATGGAATTTCAATGGTTTTGTGTGAGTAAAATAAGGTTTTTTAAATGCTAATTCCTAACTATATATGGTGTATAACCTATGGTTTTTTCAGTGAATTTTCAAGGTTTTGTAAATGCTAATTCCTAACTATATATGGTCTATAACCTATGTTTTTTTTAGTGAATATATATATATATATATATATATACATATATATATATATATATATATATACATATATATATATATATATATATATATGTATTACCTACTGGCGGTCGCCAGTAGGTATATATAGTTAGGATTTTTTCCCTATGGGATTTTTGAAAATTCTATGTCTAATAACTTTGGCGTTTGTGGACGGAATTGGCTGAAATTTTCAGGAAAATGGCACATTTTGTTTCTGAGCAGCCCTTGAAAATTTGGGGGGGGTTCGTCAAGGGGGGGCCGAGAAAAAAGGGGGGTCCCAAAACGTGTTTTTAACATTGAGTTTTCCATAGGGCGGTTGGCCTCACTTTTAGCCCGAAGGGCTGAATGGATTTGCACGAAACTTGGCAAAATTGTAGGGACTGGTAGCCCGATGTGCCTTTTGTAGGTCTCAATATATATGTGCTTCAGTGGATTTTGAGAAATTAACGTTCAAAAAAAGATATATATCTGTAACAGCGGACCGGGCAGCGCTCCAGTTCGCGTACTTTTCGCGCAACGGAGCTTTGTGAAGCGAAGCTGATTGGTTCTCCGGCGTCTGTAAACATTCCAAACAGTCCGTAGCGGCCGCCATCTTATCTCTCGGTAGGATCGAGAGACAAGAGGAGGCCAAAGCGAAGGGGCAAATGACCATAAGGGGGCATAGTAGATTCTCGCTGACCCCCTAGGTTTGATGTGAAGGTTTTAAAAGGGCCCCGTGGGGCATAAAAAAAAAATAATAATAATAATCGAACGGCTGAATGGATTTGCACGAAACTTGGCAAAATTGTAGGGACTGGTAGCCCGATGTGCCTTTGCTAGGTCTCAATATATGTGCTCCAGTGGATTTTGAGAAATTAACGTTCAAAAAAAGATATATATCTGTAACAGCGCTCCGCTTCGGAGCTTTGCGAAGCTGATTGGTTCTTCGGCGTCTGTAAACATTCCAAACAGTCCGTAGCGGCCGCCATCTTGTCTCTCAGTAGGATCGAGAGACAAGAGGAGGCCAAAGCGAAGGGGCAAATGACCATAAGGGGGCATAGTAGATCGTCCCAGACCCCCTAGGTTTGATGTGGAGGCTTTAAAAGGGTCTCGCAGGGCAAAAAAAAAATATATCGTTTTTTTAGTTTTTTTGCGTGGAGTGCGCCCGGTTCGCGAACCGGGAAGCGTTCTGGGGAGCGTACTTTCTTGAAAATTAGTGAAAAAAGTTAGAGTAAAATAATAATTGTGAGTGATCAGATGTAGGGTAGCTCTGAGAAGAGCTTTTGGGTTTATGGTACATTTAGGTACTTATAAGTAGGTACCAATGCACAGTCTTAAATTCAAAATGAAAACTCTGTTGCCCTCATCTGAGAAGTGAACTCCATCTCCTCTGTAGATATCTTGCATGTAGTAACGCAAGTTATTGTTGTACAGGGAGCCCATTCCATGGTCTCTCATGTAAGCTGAAACAGATTTGTTTACATGCTTCCTCGACTTCTCAATTTGTGGACAAAATTGGTTTGACCACCTCCATTTCTGTCTTTGGCATATATTTGAATATACCAAGGCAGTCTGAGGAAAAAGTGCCATCAATTGCTCAAAGGTGTCCTTTAAAAGCATTTCCAGACCTACCCCAGTCAAAGTGCCCAAATCATTACCTCCACAGTGCACAATTAACAGGTCAGGTTTTGGCAAATGCATAAAGGTTTTCACCAATGGTATCAATTGGTGACATTTTAATCCTCTGTGGCCAAACCACTTAATTTCCACATCTTGTAAATTGAGGTTAGGTAAATTCCTGTTTTCAGCGTACCTCTGAGCCCAATAGATGTAACTATGTCCAACAATCCAGACAGAAAACATGGCGAGAGAAGGTTCTCCTGCAGTCAGATGAAGTGTGGCAATGAAATGGCAGTTGAAAAAATGAGAGTGTAAAATGAAAAAAACTGAGGAGTTTCTGTGTTAATGAAGCAGTAAGAGTGATTGGTGGATTTTGATTGCTGAAAACAGAAAGTTAGGGTGCATGGATGAGTTCGTTGAAAGATGTATTTTGAGTGGCGAAGAAAAAATCATTAAATGAAAGATTGCACTGGATATGCAGGTGCACTGAGAGTTCAGAGTTGAATTGCAACTTTGTTGTGTGAACTTGGAAACACCAGAGGTCTTGCAAGAGGTGGTTGCTATGCAGAAAAAGCAGAGAGGGGGCAGAGGGGGGAAGGGTTTTGCTTTGAAAAAAAGTGAGGGAAGAGTTTTGATTGGGTGACATGAGAGATATGTGTGAGGAATTACAGCATTTCTGTGCTTTTGATAGCTGCAGACTCTGGAGTGCATACCTTTTGCTCTGCTGAAGACAAATTGGTGTGTTTCTGAGACTGTTTTGAAACTCAAAGTATTTGCTAAGGTGAGAAAAGATTTCTTTAATTTAGATAGAAAATAGTGTGCTTTAAGGAGAAAATTATGAAGAAAGTTGTGTTTTTCAAATGTTGCTTTGTCTCAAGTGTTTTACAAATAGATTTTGTTTCTTTGAGAAATTGTAATTGGAGAAAATGTGAAGTATTAGTACTGACAGGGTTTTTATGTGCATAGGAGCTGTGGAGTGTTTTCAAATTATGACTTGTAAATCGTTTTTGAGAAAAAGCAATGGTTTTAATATTGATGACAAGGACATAATGGTGTCTGCTTCTTTATAAGGTAATTGAGAGTCTCTGATGTTATTTTTCCCATTTCAATGTAAGAAGTTTGTCTGTGGAGCAAATTGCTTGTAAATATGCTCCCACCTGTGCATGGCAAATTTAGATTTTGAATGTTTGCGTTACATAGGCATGTTAAAGGTGACTGAAACATGCTGCAAAGGCAATCAAAAAACGCTTTTATGTGTCTTAAGGACATTTTAAGTCATTTCCCCATGTGCAGTGTTTTCAAATATGAGTTGAAAATCGTTTTTGAGGTAAAGGAATGTTTTCAAAATTTATGTGCGCCATATGCCCCCAAATTTCTTTTTCAGGGGTGCAGCAGGGTGTTCTTGAGACACCCCTGCACCCTCGGAAAAATTCGTAATTTGTGATGAGGTAATTGGTAATCGCAAATTGCACCTTCATTCCTATGGGCCTCCTGCTGCATGGAAATGAATGGGTAATTTGTAATTAGCAAATAGCTCATCGCAAACTAGGAATGGTAAAGAATCGCTATTTATTCCTTAAAGTTCGCTATTTAGGAAATGCAAAAAACTTTGATGATACATATGGCGGTTCATCTCTAACAAGATAAGAAGCATAGGGATAGATTTATGATGACTGGCGCATCACCAGGGATGTGTTAGTCATTCTGTGCCGCTGTTCCGTCACCTATGGTGTGCTGCATTTACAATGCGGCGCATCATGGGGCAAAAACAGCACAGATGCGTGACGTATCTGTGCCGTAAAGGTGGCGCATTGCTGGAGTTGTATCGCAAGTGTGATGAAGCTCCAGCAAGGCTCAGGGGTGTCCCTGTCGCAGGGTTTCTGTTCTCACACAGAACTGTGGACAGAGGATTGGAACCTCGGCGAATTAGGGTGCCCCAAAACTCACCTTAGTAATCAAAAACCCCTTAGCAAGCTAGGTACAGTGTCACATTGGATATAACAAACTCTCAATGTTTAGACAATCCAGAATATGAACTTATAGTACCTCAGGATACGTGGAACTCATGAACAGTCGGTCGTTATATATTTCTTAGAAACCAGAACATGGAGTTAAGAAGAACACATGTGTATTTGAAATGTTTATTTACTAATGCCGTCTTCTCAGGCGTAGTATCTTAGATAATACAAGTACACATATTATCAGTAGCAAAATTACCAGCATAGTTACTAGTACATAAAAAGCGAATGGTGACAGTATGTTAACATGCTGTAAATGAATAAGAGTTAGCAACACTTATAAGCAGCCGCGGGCCGTGGAGGGAGTTACGGTGGGGCAGGGAGGCGGGGAGGGGGAGGGGCAGGGTAGAGAGGGCTCCACCCTGCCCCTCCCCCTCCCCGCCTCCCTGCCTCACCGTAACTCCCTCCACGGCCCGCGGCTGCTTATATCTGACCCTCCCTAATACACATATTATATTATTTGCTAAGAAGGTCTCTTTGTGTTGGTTTAGGGCGTGCCCATACTTTAGTGTCTTAGATTTGAAGGAATCACATCAGCATACACCAGCTCTCTCTTCATGTGAACCGCATCAAGTGTTGTGTATGTGTGTTCGGCAAAGCAATATAAAACCCGCCTCATGCCCAGAATTGGCAGAAGCTGCACTTATGTTATGAGTATGAAGTCGTGGAGATCAGACCTCATAACAATTCTGTATCGTGTTGTTCTTGAAACTTCAGCAGTCGCTGTACAGATATAGTTTAACAAGCAAAGCAGATAGTAGAGCAATAACATATTATTCTCATGTAAACCACGATGAACTACTAGGTTGAAAGCTAAAGCAACAACTAAGTGTCGTGTGCAGAAGTTGCAAAAAAGGAAAAATGGCGTTTAAACCGGTAATGAGCCCATGCTAACTTAACACGGTGTAAAGATATCCAGGATCTACATGACACCTCCCCATGATCCGGAAACGAACTGAATAAGATAATAGAAGTGCCATCTCATGAGAGCAGATTGCAACTTTATATGTGCACGGTCCGCAAGGTAAAACATTAAAAACTAGCAAAATTTAATGCTAAAGAAAAATAAAACAGCCAACAACTTTATCGAGGCTTAAGCCAATAGGCAAGCTAAATAATAAAAACTTGACAAATAAGTCAATGAATTGTCAATGAAATGCTAGTACTCAGCATATCAAACATGAAAAAGGTCTATGACATAACTGTGTATGCAAAATAAGCTGCAACAGCCTCCAATAGGAAGTCACCGTCTTCATCCGAAAAGAGTTCAGCCATCCAATTTAAAAGCGGAAAAGAACATACGTGCTCTCCCAGCACCGGATCCTCTATCACCATCAGAGGACAGCTCTGTGGGTTTTCAAGAAAGCTCTGTTCCAAGAAAGACTGTGTTGCCGCCAGTAAATTCCAGGGACCAATTAGTCCATGCATCAATGCCACAGCCATAATCCTTTCGCCAGGACAAACCAACTCGTGAGTAATGATAGGAGTCATCAGCTGATTAAAGTCGACGTCAGGAGAAACCGGTCCGCAGAGACACAAATCAATGGCCCAATCGAAATCACAGGTCAGGCAGTGAAATACAGGCTGGACACAGGTGAAGTAGGAGAATCGAAAAGATAATCCATATGCCGTGCTTAATATCGCCAACGGCATTGTGCCATAATATTCAAGCATGCGATTGCGGAACAGCGTCAGCAGCTGCAGGGCGGGAGCTTGCACAGGAGGGACATCCATATTTAAAAATGTAAAAAAGCACAAGAGCGTCCTCTGGTAATGCAAGTAAAAATGGGAATCCAGCAAGCACAGTGGAAAAAATAGAATGAAAGAAAGCAGGGATGACTCCAAAGATTTTCTCAAATGAAGTCACGAGACCACTGGTAACAACTTTAAAAAAGTGCGCCAGGCCCTTTGTGGAGGACGCGTTAAAGATAGTCCGAACCATCTTGCTGAAATGGAAAGGCAAATCTGTATTTAAAAGGGTCTGCACCTCTGTACGGGTGTTCGCTATGTGAAGCACGAAAGTTTCACGGGCCGAACTCAAGGCCACCTCTCTCTGAGACAAAAGAGCTCTTATTCTTGCCATGCCGTTGAAATCTGTTCCCAAGGTTGGTATTTGTGGCCAGATTGAAAACTCCCTATGTTCATGTGTGGGAGGAAATAGAACATTTCTGCAGCAAATAACCCGTTCACTTACTGTTACGATAAAAGGAATACTTTTAATTAACCGAGAACAATCTTCATTATTGAGCATCAAATAACTACCATTTTCCAACAACTTGAACGTGGGGATGATAGCAGGAACTGGCGTGCCTTGCAACACGCAAGCCATATTTGGTCGGTGTTTGTTGCATGAACCGTGTAACTGTATGTGCCTACACATTAGTGAATGATCTGGCGTCTCAGTGCATTCCTCTCCATTCAGATAAACTTCTTGATCATCTTTGAAACATCTGTATGTGTATGGAAGCGACCAGACCTCATGAAGAAAACCACTACCTAAAGGTGCATAATGACCTATTGGTATATATTTCATACAATTTGAAAACTTATATAAAGCAAAAGGCAGCGTTATTAAACCGTGGATAAGGCACGTTGCCAAAGCAGCCAACCTTTTGGATTTATACTGGAAATGTTAAAGGAAGAATTATGGAGTAGGGCCTGTAAATCTTTAATGGACAACCGAGTAAAATTACTCCAACCATCATATTCCTCTAACTCCGGGATAGTAGGGGTGTTTAATTTTTTAGAAGTAGCCAATCCAAAGCATTTGGTCTGGGAAATTGTTTCATTCACAAACAACATATGATTTGGGATGAGATATGCACGGTGCAAAGCCTCAGTGCCTTTTACCTGCCAGGTTCGTGAACCCCAAACTGATGTAGATCCTGGATATCTTTACACTGTGTTAAGTTAGCATGGGCTCATTATTGGTTTAAACGCCATTTTTCCTTTTTTGCAACTTCTGCACACGACACTTAGTTGTTGCTTTAGCTTTCAGCCTACCTGCGTCAAGATCTATGCCTGCTTCAAGATGGCGCAGGGTTTTGATGCAGCTTTGTCCTATCTGATTGTAAATGCGGCAGACTGTGGGGGGTAGAGCAGCGGTGCACGTTAACTGGTGCATCTCTGGGGATGTGCTAGTTAATATAAATCTGCCCCTTTCCATACATACTGAGCATGTCATGAATGATGTAATATGTGACATCATCAGCAGTGGATTACGGGTAATAGTATCTCTAGTTTACTCCCCTATAGCTGTCTTTCTTTTAACATAACTGTCTGTTTCCTTCCCTTATACTTACTGTTTTTTTGGTTCGCTTCCGGTTCGCGTACCGGCGAGCGAACTGGGAAGCGAACTAAGAGAAATAGAGGTTGGCACAGTTCCAAATATTGTACCAATTTTTTAATACCGGGGAGGTAGTTCTGAAAAGAACTTTTTTTTATTGTTTTTGTTGTTTTATATTTTTTTATTATTTTTCTGAACATTTTTTTACTTTTTTTGAATTTTTCTGAATAGTTTTATATTTTTTTTGTTTTTTTTTTGGAGGGGCAACGAAAACGATTCATTGTAAAGGGCTCAACAGGAGCAACAAAAAAAAAAAAAGAATTTATTGTTTGGGGCGTTTCGGACAAACATGAGCATGATTGTCAATAGCTCTGTTGATCAGAGTGATGCTACTTTCTCCGTAGCAAATGAATCCACTGCAATGTACGCAGACTTGTTTTACTTCCCGAAATCTCGTTTGTATATTTGGCACCATCTCCCTGCCCTCTGGTCCCGTTACTTCCGGTACAACAGATCTTCTGGCCATAATAGGGAGATTATCTAGGTCGTTACGAAACTGTGCAGCACTGTAGTTGTTAGGATGCCACCTAGTCATATGGCGATGCATTGTGTAGTTTCCGAAACTGTATTTTTTGTCGGTCCCTCTGGACAGTCTATCTTGACATATAAGGCAAGTTACGTATCTTGCATTTACTTTTTTCTGACCTTTGGGAATTTTAAAAAGTTGCCAAATGAAGTTTTCTTTCCGGTGAGACGTCCTGGGCTCCTCAGGCAAAAAGTGCCTCTCTTCGTGCTCTTCGTCCTGTTCCTCTTCTTCCTCTTCTTGCTGAATTATAACTTCAGCAGGTGGTCCACTCTTCCTTGGATGTGGTGGAGGTGGTGGGGAAGCACCAGCTGAAGCTACTAAAGAAGCCATTGCTCACTGGTAACAAAGGGTCTTTCTCTCACAATGATGAAAGTCAGAGTGAGGAAAGAAGGAGGGATTTTCATCATTTGGGAAAAACAATAGTTCTCAACCAATGAAAAGTGTTCATTTTAGATTATATGACCTAGTCTTACATCATTAGGAAACCAAAAGTGAAATGAACCAATGAAAAGTGTTATTACCAAGTCACATGACCTGCTGTGTTTACGTTACGCGCTTTGCAGGGCCTCCCGGTTTGCTTCCAGAAACCTGCGCTTTGCGCCTCGCTTCGCGTACCAGTTCGCTAACGTAGCACGTCATATGACGTATCACGCGACAACGCGAAACGTCATGTGGACGGGAGGCGTCACGATGTTGTTTTCTAACGCGGCAGTTGCGGTAAAGAAACGTTTACCGGCTCGCGGTCTATTTCGCGGCATCAAGGTCAGCTAACGGGAAGTTTCCCGATTCGCGAAGCGGGAACGAAGAAAAAAAAATATTTAAAAAAAAATGTATTAATAAACATATAAAATATATTTTTGGATTTAAAGAAGAATACATTTTACAGCTACAGATATTAGCTGTTAAAAAACCAATGAAATTCACTGAAAAAAACATAGGTTATAGACCATATATAGTTAGGAATTAGCATTTAGAAAACCTTATTTTACTCACACAAAACCATTGAAATTCCATATATAGTTAGTTGCACTAACTATATATCGCGCACCCGCAATCCACTGCTGATGATGTCACATATTACATCATTCATGACATGGTCAGTGACATCACTGATGACATCACTGATGACATCTCAAATGACATCACTGATGATATCTCATTTGACATCAATGGTCACATCAATGATGATATCATTAATGTGACAATACAATGCATCTCCTCACACTTTAATATAACCTCTGTTACACCCAGTGTTAAATACAGAGTATAATTTTTGAAACCATTGACACACCAATACTAGTTACTACATACGCACTCACTGATTCCTACGTCTACACACACATTCACTCATTCACCCATACAATCATTCATACATACAATCACTCATCTTTACAACACTATCATATGCACTCATACACCTATACAGACACTCACACTCTGCCACTCATCCATGGAGTTACTCACACACCTAGTCAGTCCTGTAAAGAATCAATCACACTTCCATTTTCTAATCTACACAGTTAAACATAGAGTACCTTACATTTTCAAACATATACTAACACATACTTACTCTCTTATAGAATCACTGATACAAGTACACATTGATCTGCACAGAGTCACACACCTCCCAGCCAGCCATACACACACTCAGTCTCCCATACAAATACTTGTGCAACCAATCAATAACCCATATAGCTACTTATATAGCTACTGATCAACACATGCAGCCGCTTGCACAACAACAGACATACTGATGCACACTTTCAGACAGTTTAGTCACTAACCCGTGCATTTAGTAAGACGCATTTAATCACTCACTCATACAGTCAATCACGCACCTACTAAAACCTTCATTCAGACACTTATACATCCACTCATTCTTCAATATGTAAAACATATTTAAACTTTACAGAAACACATAATCACTGGATGTTGTCATCAGTGATGTCATTTGAGATGTCATCAGTGATGTCATCAGTGATGTCACTGACCATGTCATGAATGATGTAATATGTGACATCATCAGCAGTGGATTGCGGGTGCGCGATATATAGTTAGTGCAACTAACTATATATGGAATTTCAATGGTTTTGTGTGAGTAAAATTAGGTTTTCTAAATGCTAATTCCTAACTATATATGGTCTATAACCTATGGTTTTTTCAGTGAATATATATATATACACATATATATTCACTGAAAAAACCATAGGTTTCACACCAGTTATAGTTAGGAATTAGCATTTAAAAAACCTATTAAATTCACTGAAAAAAACATAGGTTTCACACCAGTTATAGTTTGGTGGAAATTTTACTTGCATAAAACCATTGAAATTCCCACGTTATAGTTAGTTGAATTCACTATAACTTGCGCGTGCAATGCACTGCTGATGACGTCACATATTACATCACTCATGACATGGTCAGTGACATCACTCATGACATCACTGATGACATCTCAAATGACATCACTGATGACATCATCCAGTGAATGTGTATCTTTCTGAAAAATAAATATTTTTTATATATGTATATCTAAAGGTTGATTGAAGAATAAATGGGTAAATAAATGTCTAAATGGATGTTTTTCTGTGTAAAATTGATTGGTTAACTGACTTATTAAATGTATCTTAGTGAATACATATATTAGCGAGTAATGTTTAAATATTTAAATATCTGTATCTGTGTCTCACTTTGTGTATAAGTGGCTGCATGGGTTGGTGAGTAGCTACATGAGTGTGTATATGGGTTATTAGTTTTTTTTGAGTATCAGTATCAGTGTCTGTATGGTTCGGTGGGGGATATTATTTAGAGCACAGATGCATGAATGAGTGACTCACTATTTGTATGTATTTTGAAGACAGCATGTGTGCAAGACTGTATGGGTGGATGATTGTGTGTATGGGTGGGATAGTGAGTATGTGTTTTTATAATTGATTGTTTAAGAGAGTAAATATGTTTCTGTTTCTGTAGAAGTATGTGTAGTGGTGTGTATATAGCAGTATAAGCAAGTAAATGGTTTTTTGATAGTTTATTTGCATGTGTGAATTTGTGTGTGAGTAACTATATGGATGAGTATTAGTGTGTAACAGGATGTATAGGTGTATGAGTACATATGATGAGTAAGTACATGCATGAGTGACTATATAGAACTGTTGGTGAATGAGTGGATGTGTATGTAGATGTTGGAATTACCTAATAAGTTGTTGTAATTGGTATTGGTTTCTCCTTTTTTAAGAAAATGTTAGTTTCTATTTTTGAATGTGTGTGTCAAAGGTTATTTTATGCTGATAGGAGGTCTGCCACTTTGTCACAAGGATGTTGTCATCAGTGATGTCATTTGAGATGTCATCAGTGATGTCATGAGTGATGTCACTGACCATGTCATGAGTGATGTAATATGTGACGTCATCAGCGGTGCATTGCACGCGCAAGTTATAGTGAGTCCAAGTAACTATAACGTGGGAATTTCAATGGTTTTATGCGAGTAAAATTTCCACCTCACTATAACTGGTGTGAAACCTATGGTTTTTTCAGTGAATATATATGTATATAAATATATATATATATATATATATATATATATATATATATATATATATATATATATATATATATATATATATATATATATATATATATATATATATATATATTTATATACATATATACATATATATATATATTTTACCTACTGGCGGTCGCCAGTAGGTATATATAGTTAGGATTTTTTCTCTATGGGATTTTTGAAAATTCTATGTCTAATAACTTTGGCGTTTGTGGACGGAATTGGCTGAAATTTTCAGGAAAATGGCACATTTTGTTTCCGAGCAGCCCCTGAAAATTGGGGGGGGTTCGTCCAGGGGGGGTCGAGAAAAAAGGGGGGTCCCAAAATGTGTTTTTAACATTGAGTTTTCCATAGGGCGGTTGGCCTCACTTTTAGCCCGAACGGCTGAATGGATTTGCACGAAACTTGGCAAAATTGTAGGGACTGGTAGCCCGATGTGCCTTTTGTAGGTCTCAATATATGTGCTACAGTGGATTTTGAGAAATTAACGTTTAAAAAAAGATATATATCTGTAACAGCGGACCGGGCAGCGCTCCAGTACGCGTACTTTTCGCGCAACGGAGCTTTGTGAAGCGAAGCTGATTGGTTCTCCGGCGTCTGTAAACATTCCAAACAGTCCGTAGCGGCCGCCATCTTGTCTCTCGGTAGGATCGAGAGACAAGAGGAGGCCAAAGCAAAGGGGCAAATGACCATAAGGGGGCATAGTAGATCCTCGCTGACCCCCTAGGTTTGATGTGGAGGTTTTAAAAGGGCCCCGCGGGGCAAAAAAAAATAATAATAATAATAATCGAACGGCTGAATGGATTTGCACGAAACTTGGTAAAATATTAGGGACTGGTAGCCCGATGTGCCTTTGCTAGGACTCAATATGTGTGCTCCAGTGGATTTTGAGAAATTAACGTTCAAAAAAAGATATATATCTGTAACAGCGCTCCGCTTCGTGTACTTTTCGCGTTACGGAGCTTTGCGAAGCTGATTGGTTCTCCGGCGTCTGTCAACATTCCAAACAGTCCGTAGCGGCCGCCCTCTTGTCTCTCGGTAGGATTGAGAGACAAGAGGCGGCCAAAGCGAAGGGGGAAATGACCATAAGGGGGCATAGTAGATCCTTCCTGACCTCTTAGGTTTGATGTACCATTTTGCCAAGTTTGGTGTAATTCCGTTCAGCCATTCAGGCTGTAGAGGTATGTAAATGTCCTATGGATAATTGCATGGGGAAAACACATTTGAAAGTGTTGAAATTTAGAACCAATTAAAATGTTACTTTGGTTTTGTATTTGTGTGTGATGAAAGTTAATTGGTTATGTATATATGTCAAATGAGAGGAAACCACAGCCATTTTGTGATACTACTGTCTGAGGTACATTTGTGAGGAATTTTTGGTGGTGAATTTCTGGTGTTTGATTTACACAGTACTAACACTTCTCCTACTTTTAAAAAGGTGAGTTGTTAATTTGTAAGGGGAACTATGTTGTACACTTGAAGATAATTTGAAAAATGTTTTCTGTTATTTATTTGCAGTCCTTCTGTTATACTAAATACTTGATAAAGTTAGTTTTATATTATGTAATACTAAAAACGATAAATGAAAGTGATTATTTTTTTCTGCAATTTACAGCAAGCAATTTCAAAATAAAATGGCTCACAATGAAGACACCGTGGCAATTTCTTTTGAATTGTCCACTACATTGATTGAAATTGAGAGCACCAATAATGAAATATTGTCACAAGGAGGAGATGACTTGTATGATTCCATTAGATTGATTGAAATGGACAGCACCAATAATGAAATATTGTCACAAGGAGATGACTTGAATGATTCCACTACATTGATTGAAATTGAGAGCACCAATAATGAAATATTGTCACAAGGAGGAGATGGCTTGTATGATTCCATTAGATTGATTGAAATGGACAGCACCAATAATGAAATATTGTCACAAGGAGGAGATGACTTGAATGATTCCACTACATTGATTGAAATTGAGAGCACCAATAATGAAATATTGTCACGAGGAGATGACTTGAATGATTCCACTACATTGATTGAAATTGACAGCACCAATAATGAAATATTGTCACAAGGAGGAGATGACTTGAATGATTTTTTTGATCAATCTGTTGATGGCGAATTTATCGAATGTTTGGAGACCATAGAGTTACAAGAATCATCATTGCAGACTTTTCATGAGGAAATTGCTGATGAGGACATGTTACTAGTTCTTTCAAATTTAGAAAATTCTGAAGAATACATTTATATTTAGAAATCAAAAATTGTTTGAGACATTATTCATTTTTATTTTTAATTTATGAGGTTGTAGCGAAGTGATTGTAGTATAAAATGAGACTTATAGTATAGAGTGCAACATTTTTATGTTACATGGTAAGTTTACTCATATTTACTTCCCTTCTCCCACTATATTATCTCCAATGTGTATTTGACATCTCTTCTTCATCTCCGGCCTCCTTTCTCTCACTGTGTGTCTCCGATGCATCTTATCGCTGCTATTTTGTGTAATTACAGAAGAGAGTAAAATAAAATAGTTCAGAACGTGAAAAGGGGGCAAAGTAGAGTACCCCTCACCCCCTAGGCCTTTTTAGGCGGTCCCAAAAGGATCAGTTTCTGCTTTCCTGAGAGATTATGGTATGAGTTCCATATACCACAATAATTTGCATTACAACATGCAAGATATCTATCTCCTATTACCAACTTTGAGATATTCGCGCTAAGCGCGAATATCTCCAAAAAGTAACACCTGCCCTGAGCAGTTCTTAGCCATGTTATCCAATGGGAGGTGGATAACATGGCTAAGAGCATTAGCTCGGTAATGCATGAATATCGCTGACTTTTTGCGATATTCATGCATTGCGGCCGTTTATTATCGCATTTGCGATAAACCTTGATAATAGCAAGGTTTATCTTCGAAAATTTCTGACGATGCTTAGCGGTAAAAAATTAGTTGGTAAGCATCGTTAGCGATAAATATCGCTTAACTTTGGTAATATGCACCAACGTCTGTTAACGTTTGATTCGAAGGAAATGAGGAAGTGTTGAAAAACATTGTCTGCGCCATCTTGCCTTTTTTGAAATGCCACACTTTTGTCGTGCACGGCAGCCATTTTAGATGCCTTGACCAGACCCACTCTCTGCACGCTGTCGATTCGTAGCATGGCTCCCCACCCTCGCAAGCATCTTCCCCAGGCACTGGTCACCCCCGCTCTCTGTCTTATGCATCGGCAATAAACCTCCCCCCATCTGCGCTGCTCTTCCCTGAAAATCACACTCTGTGCCCGCCCGACACCTCCCTTTCGCCCTATTCACTACCGCACCCTCTGACACTCCTCTTCCTCTGTGTCCGATTGTCCAGGCTATCACCTAGCCCTGCAGATGTAGTTTATGGCCCCAGCTGTAAAGAATCACCCCTCTTCAAAGGAGTTATAGTAGATCAAGGCCCACACCCGATGAGATCCGTCACACCACACGTGTTCCTACTATCTGAAAACCATCCTGTATTGTGATTGGGGAGGGGACCGAGCCTGAAGCGGAAGATTCCAGGAATGACTCTTTGTACATCAAAGTTTTTACAATTATGTGTCACATTAAAAATATATAGCACTCCAACAAAGTAGTAGGAATATAAAACTTTAATAACATTTAAATATATACAACAAAACAAAAACAGTAAAAACATTTAAACAACGAAGAGACCGTGGCAATTTCTTTTGAATTCCTGATGAGGACATGTTACTAGTTCTTTCAAATTATGAAAATTCAGAAGATGTTGCCTGGGGGTGGGTCGTCAGTAGCAGTCTGTTGTGCGAATAGTTCCAAGGCAGCAGAACGCGCTGAAATCTAGATGGCACGAAAGTGATGTCTAGTAAGTTGCCGCCCAGCAAATAACGGCGTGGGGCGCCGCGGGGGTGAGTGAGTCCAGTAGGCACCACAGCTATTCTTACCGGCATTGCAGAATTACTGCTGGGGACAATGCCTGTGCTGTAGCAGGGTCACAGCAGAAACAAAAAGGATTCTGTTGAAGATGTTGTTGGTTTTCAATTTGAATACAGTTCTGGTGTCAACTGCTATGCTAATGTAGTGGTTAATGTTTTGTTTTCTCTAGAAAATGTAAAAGAGGGGGAGGCAGTCCAAAGTTCCGTTAAAAGGGCAAAGGAAAGGATCGGTGGTTTGAACTATCAGTCAAAAAGGGGAGGGGGTGCAACAATTTTTCCTACCGGGTCACACTGTGCTTTCACCGGAACTGAGGTCTGCAGGATTCTAGTAATTCAAAGTGAGGCTGGCGCCAGCATGGGAGCGCCGACGTCCCGCGGATACAGTTTCGTCACTCCACGGGCGATCATGGCAGTCATTCCCCATCGGGGGTCGGAGACTCCCGCGGCTCCTCTAGAATCTTCAAGGTCGTGGAGGACTACGGTGGTGGAGTCAACCAGTGACCGGGCTATTTCTTTATGCTGGGCCCGCTCTTGCCAGGTCGACCGCCATTTTGAGAGTTCGGTAGCTACTGGCGATCGCGGGGTCAAATGAGCGGACAGGCTCCACCCTGCCGGGCGAGACGTTGCAGCATGGCCACAGTGGAAGAACCCTTTTCCGGGCGCCTGGAGCGCTGAGGGTGCAGCTGGGAAGCCTCCACCTGGGGAGGCGGGAGAGGCCTGTTCGCACCGTCTCTCCCTCCCAGTGCACCCCACGGCGTCTCGCTTGAGATTTGTTATGGCCGGACCAGGCGATGAGGACGAGGGGGGGGGGTCGGAGGCATGTGCAAGACATCCCCCCCCCAGTGTTGTCGCAGCCATTATTCAAGAAAGAAGAAGTGTCCCGTCCGTCTTCGGGCCGGGCTTCCGGTAGATGTCGGCCGGACGCCCCTGGCTCTGGCCCCATGAACGGGTTTCTTGGTTTATCGGCTGCAGCCGGATCCCGTCGGCCTCGGCCCCCCGACCGTTGGTGGCCGGACCGGAAGAGCATGTGGCGGGACTACCTGAAACTGTCAAGGGCCACCGCGGCCGGACTGGGAGAGAGAGGGGAGGGTCGAGGAGACATTCCCCCCCCCTGCAACTGTTCAGCGTTGTAAAGGCAATCCCCTGGCCGGGTCCCGCTGGCCTCGGCCTCTCCTCCGGCTACACCCTACGTTAGGATCTCCTGGCCGAGGCGTGGCAGCAGGACCCGCCTTATATGGGCTGCTCCCGGCTGGGCGTAGCCGCAACCCTGCCCCACCTTGGAAGTTTCCAGAGTGGGGGCGGATGTTCTACTGACTTGCATTTTCCCTAGTCTATCGATTTTTTTGGCGTGGCAGGCGGTGGGACAGCGAGGGGTGATTTGGTTTCTCTTACTGTTTTTCTGGTCTCTCACCACTGGCATATTTTAACGTTTTCTTGTTTCTAGGACATTAATAGGTTTTATCATTACGTTATGTTATCGTTTCTTTGTTCGTTGTTTAATAAAAGTTCATGTTCATCAGTGGCCTACTGATTTTCGTTTTCCTATTCTTTTCTTTCCAGGTTGTTTCATGCTAAAGTTTCTGTTAACAGGATACAGTGATCACTTCGTTATTATTGCATATGTCCTTTTCACTAGGGGTGCTCTCTGGTCGGGCCAGATGACGTATCTCTAGTAAATGGTCCGGGTGAAACAGGTGCATCAATCAGTGGGGAGTAGATAGGCATGACAGATTACAACGGGGGAGAAAGGTCCGCATTACGTACCCTTTCACTATTTGCAAAGATTTTCCTACGTATATTTGCAAACAGGGAATACCTCCAAAAAGAACCAATTCCCAAACAGTCAATGTTTGGGGAAACAATCAATCAATGAGGAACGAAATAGGCACGACGTGTTAAAGGTTTGCGTTACCTACCCTTCACTATCTGCAAAGGGAGAGAGAATATTCCTATTCTTCCTTGTTTGCAGGCAGAGAAGATTCTTAAGAGAATCAACTTCGAACAATTCAATGCTCGATTCAAACAATCAACAAGGGGTACTGTGAACACAAATGAACGCCGCTTATGTACATACACATTGGTATTATCAACAGGTTGTTCCTAATGTTTCTATTTTAGGGAGGTCAAAAAGAGATCCCATTAGTGGCCTACTGATTTTGCTCGATTCCTTTTGTTTTTTTACACGATTTTTCGCTATCTGCAAAGACTAAACAGAGTATTGCGACTCTGTGCTTGTTTGTAAATAGAGAATGAACCAAAGAGAACAATCAATCAAATGGAGAGAGAAGCAGGCACGACGGATTACAACGGGGGCAACGGGGGCAAAGGCCTGCGTTAACTACCCTTCACTATCTGCAAAGAGAGAGTACTCCTAATAGAAATGAGGGGTGGGGGGCAGCATTCAAAGCAGATCAGTGTGCATAAACACGAAAATGTTTTTACTTACCACGTACTTGACATTCGACAGCTTATGATATTTGCTATTAAAAAACCATTGAAATTCACTGAAAAAACCATAGGTTATAGACCATATATAGTTAGGAATTAGCATTTAAAAAACCTTATTTTACTCACACAAAACCATTGAAATTCCATATATAGTTAGTTGCACTAACTATATATCGCGCACCCGCAATCCACTGCTGATCATGTCACATATTACATCATTCATGACATGGTCAGTGACATCACTGATGACATCACTGATGACATCTCAAATGACATCACTGATGACATCACTGATGACATCTCATTTGACATCATTCTTGTGCTAATACGATAAACCTCTTCAGACTCTAATATAACCTTAGATACACTCAGTGTATACAGACACTCACACACTGCCACTCATCCATGGAGTTACTCACACACCCAGTCAGTCATGCAAAGAAACAATCTCACCTCCATTTCTTCAACTATACAGTTAAACACACCTTACTTATTGAAACATATACTAACACATATTTACTCTCTTATACAATCCCTGATACAAGTTCACAATGATCGATACAACCACTCACTCATTCAGTGGCTCTCATGCACAGTTATTTATATATGCCAACTCTCACATGTACTGTGTTTAACATATGTACTTACTATGACATGTAGCATTGAGATATCCATTCACTCATCAATACACTCATGCACACAGTCAACTGCCCATGTAGCTGTTTCCACATGCAGTCTTGAACTCATACACCTAGTGAATAAACTGCTCACACATCTATGCATAGAGTCACACACCTTCCAGCCACCCCCACACAAACTCAATCTCCCATAGAAATACTTGGGCAACCAATTAATAACACATATAGCCTCTCGTATAGCTAATGATCAACACATGCAGCAGTTTACATCACAACAGACATAATGATGCACAAATTAAGACAGTTTAGTCACTAACCCATTCATTCAGTGAGACACATTTAATCACTCACTCATACAGTCAGTCACGCACCTACTAAATCCTTCATCCAGACACTTATACATCCACTCATTCTTCAATATGTAAGACATATTTTAACTTTACAGAAACATACAGTCACTGGATGTTGTCATCAGTGATGTCATCAGTGATGTCATTTGAGATGTCATCAGTGATGTCATCAGTGATGTCACTGACCATGTCATGAATGATGTAATATGTGACATGATCAGCAGTGGATTGCGGGTGCGCGATATATAGTTAGTGCAACTAACTATATATGGAATTTCAATGGTTTTGTGTGAGTAAAATAAGGTTTTTTAAATGCTAATTCCTAACTATATATGGTCTATAACCTATGGTTTTTTCAGTGAATATATATATATATATATATATTCACAGAAAAAACCATAGGTTATAGACCATATATAGTTAGGAATTAGCATTTACAAAACCTTGAAAATTCACTGAAAAAACCATAGGTTATAGACCATATATAGTTAGGAATTAGCATTTAAGAAACCTTTTTTTTACTCACACAAAACCATTGAAATTCCATATATAGTTAGTTGTACTAACTATATATCGCGCACCCGCAATCCACTGCTGATCATGTCACATATTACATCATTCATGACATGGTCAGTGACATCACTGATGACATCACTGATGACATCTCAAATGACATCACTGATGACATCACTGATGACATCTCAAATGACATCACTGATGACATCACTGATGACATCTCAAATGACATAATTGATGATATCACTGATGACATCACTGATGACATCATTGATGACATCTCAAATGACATCACCAATGACATCACTGATGACATCACTGATCACATCTCAAAAGACATCACTGATGACATCACTGATGACATTATTCATGTGATAATACGATGAATCTCTTCAGACTCTAATAAAAACTTAGATACACTCAGTGTAAACAGACACTCACAGACTGTCACTCATCCATGGAGTTACTCACACACCTAGTCAGTCATGTAAAGAATCAATCACACCTCTATTTCCTCAACTATACAGTTATACACACCTTACTTATTCAAACATATACTAACACATATTTACTCTCTTATACAATCCCTGATACAAGTTCACAATGATCCATACAGCCACTCACACATTCACTGGCTCTTATGCATAGTTATTTATATATGTCAACTCTCACATGTACTGTGTTTTACATATGTACTTACTTTGACATGTAGCACTGAGATATCCATTCACTCACCAATACACTTATGCACACAGTCAACCGCCCATACAGCTGTTTCAACATGCACTTTTGAACCCATACATCTAGTGAATCAACTGCTCACACATCTATGCACAGAGTCATACACCTCCCAGCCACCCACACACACACTCAGTCTCCCATACAAATACTTGGGTAACCAATCAATAACCCATATAGTTACTCATATAGCTACTGATCAACACATGCAGCAGTTTACAGAACAACAGATATAATGATGCACAAATTAAGACAGTTTAGTCACTAACCCATGCACTCAGTGAGACACATTTAATCACTCACTCATACAGTCAGTCATCACCTACTAAATCCTTCATCCAGACACTTATACATCCACTCATTCTTCAATATGTAAGACATATTTTAACTTTACAGAAACATACAGTCACTGGATGTTGTCATCAGTGATGTCATCAGTGATGTCATTTGAGATGTCATCAGTGATGTCATCAGTGATGTCATTTGAGATGTCATCAGTGATGTCATCAGTGATGTCACTGACCATGTCATGAATGATGTAATATGTGACATGATCAGAAGTGGATTGCGGGTGCGCGACATATAGTTAGTACAACTAACTATATATGGAATTTCAATGGTTTTGTGTGAGTAAAAAAAAGGTTTCTTAAATGCTAATTCCTAACTATATATGGTCTATAACCTATGGTTTTTTCAGTGAATTTTCAAGGTTTTGTAAATGCTAATTCCTAACTATATATGGTCTATAACCTATGTTTTTTTCTGTGAATTTCAATGTTTTTTTTATAGCAAATATCAAAAGCTTTAAAATGTATTATTCTTTAAATCAAAAAATATATTTTATATGTTTATTAATAAAAAAAATTATGTATTATTTTTATTATTATTTTTTGTTTCGCTCCGGTCCGCGAACCGGGTCGCTTCTCGTTAGCTCAAAATGGTGTCGCGACCCGGTCCGCGAACCGGTAAACGTTCCGTTTGCGCAACTGCCGCGTTAGAAAACAACATCGTGATGCGTCGCGTCAGCGTGACGTATCGCGTTGTCGCGTGAAACGTCATATGACGCGCCGCGTTAGCGTACCCGGAAGTGAACCGTACGCGAACGAGGCGCGAAGCGCCGCTTCCCGGAAGCGATCCGGGACGCGGTCCAAAGCGCGTAACGTAAACACAACAGGTCATGTGACTTGTTAATAACACTTTTCATTGGTTCATTTCACTTTTAGTTTCATAATGATGTAAGACTAGGTCATGTGACCTAAAAGTAACACTTTTCATTGGTTTAGAACTATTGTTTTTCCCAAATGATGAAAACCCCTCCTTCTTTCCTCACTCTGACTTTCATCTTTGTGAGAGGAAGACCCTTTGTGATCACTGAGCAATGGCTTCATTAGTAGCTTCAGCTGGTGTACCCCCACCACCTCCACCACCTTCAAGGAAGAGAGGACCACCTGCTGAAGTTATCATTCAGCAAGAGGAGGAAGAAGAAGAAGAAGAGGAACAGCAGGAAGAGAGGCATTTTTTGCCTGAGGAGCCCAGGAGGTCTCATCTGAAAGAAAACTTTATTTGGCAATTTTTTAAATATCCTCGGGGCCAAAAAAAAGTCAATGCACGGTACGTAACTTGCCTGATCTGTAAGAAGGATTTGTCCAGAGGGACAGATAAGAAGTACAGTTACGGGAATTATACTATGCATCGCCATATGGAGAGGTGGCATCCTATCAACTACAGTGCTGCACAGTTACGTGACCAGCAAGATAATCCCCCTTCTATGGCCAAAAGATCAGTTGTACAGGAAGTGACGGGACCAGAGGCGAGGGAGATGGTCCCAAATATACAGATGAGGTTCGGGGAAGTGAAACAAGTGTGCGTGCGTTGTAACCAATTCATTTGCTACAGAGAAAGTAGCATCACTCTGATCAACAGAGCTATCGACAATCATGATTGTCCAAAACGCCCCAGAGAATAAATTCTTTTTTTTGTTGCTCCTGTTGAGCCCTTTACAATGAATCGTTTTCGTTTCCCCCCCCAAAAAAAACCAAAAAAATATATAAAACCGTTCGAAAAATACAAAAAAAGTAAAAAAAATTCAGAAAAATAATAAAAAAAATATAAAACAACAAAAACAATAAAAAAAAGTTCTTATCAGAACTACCTCCCCTTTATAAAAAAATTGGTAGAATATTTAGCACTCTGCCAACCTCTTTTTCTTTTGGTTCGCTTCCCGGTTCGCTCGCCGGTACGCGAACCCAAACATTTTTTTTAAAAAAAAGAAGAGTAAGTATAAGGGAAGGAAACAGAGAGTAATGTTAAAAGAAAGACAGCTATAGGGACTAAACCAAATATACTGTTAAATAGATCTATTTACCGAAGAAAAGATGGAAGAGGGTATAATTGAGAAAAACAAAATAGATAAGGAAGTGAAAGAAAAAAAAGGAGAGTAGAGAATGTGACTGAATGATTAAATTAAGATTAAAACATTGGAATAACAGAGAGAAAAAACACAATGCAGAAAAGAAGAAGTAACAGAAAAGGAATGATTGAAACAGCAAAGAAATGTAAATAACATAGGGGCATATTATCAACATAGGCGATAAAAGTTTTGCTGCTTTTATGGGCAGAAATCTGACGCTAAAGACGCTTTTGCAGCAGTTTTCTGCCGATAATGACTGCTTTTATCGGCAGAAAACTGGTGCTAAAGCCGCTTTTGCGGAAGAAAACTGCCGCTAAAGCTACTTTTGCGGCAGTTTTCTGCCGATAAAAGCAGCGATAATTTTATTGCCTGTGTTGATAATATGCCCCTTAGTGTGCTTGAACAACAGAGAGAAAGCATAATGAACAAGTAGTGAAAGAGTGATCAGTCAGAGACAGTGAGAGTAATAGAGATGGAGTGAGTGAACAAGAGTGAGGAAGTATGAGAAGAGAGGGACTGACAAAAATAGTGGAAGGAGTAGAGTAAGTAAGTAATAGAGAAAGGAATGAGGAAAGTAGCAAAGGCAGGAAAGTGAGGGTTAAAGAAATGAAGTAGTGAAACTAATAAAAGTTAAATGTGAGAGAAATGTAACGAAAAGAGTACAAAACATTTACCTTATAATTGTCGTTAACTTAGTCACTTGTTATTTTTATACTTTCAATCTGTGAAAGAGAGAACAAACATTTGAAAAATATTAAAACATGTATTTAAAAATTAGAAAAGACAAGGGAAAAGATTGAAGGACAAACAGTCTTTCAACAACTTTGACACTTACAGAAGCCTCTGCTTCTCCATGCCCCTAAAAATATACATTTTAAACTAACAGTATCTTGATGCAGATGAAGTGAGGCCTATCTTGCAACATGGTGTATCTTTTGCACTGCTGCTGTCTCACAAAAGTGAGGCAACGGCAGCGCAAAAGAGGTGCACAGCCATCATAAAACTGTCCCTAACATTTTAAATGATTGTTTCAGGATGCCAATAAGGTGTGTCCTATCCAGAGGTTTGTTTGAGGTGAGGCCTACTCAGGGTTGCAGATGAAATTTACGCTTGTTGAAGAGTACAGGGGAGATAATACATATCCATGTCTACCAATGAAGTGAGTCATGTCCACTTCACTCTTGAACAAAGGCCAGACCTCCTCTGTTTCCTTGGACAGGCCTAAACTTGATTTGCTCAATGTGATGTGTAATGTTAGGAAACACAGGTGATGTAATTGAAAAACGTGCAATTTCTTTTGCTCATTTCACAATCACATCAATTGTGTTTCCTTTGCTTAGGTATCTCATTGTGCAGATGTAGTCCAGCATATGAAAGAGTACCCAGAAGTGCAGCACTGCATGCAACAACTTTGACACTTACTGAAGCCTCAGCTTCTGCATGCCCCCTACACAGTCCTAATTATATACATTTTAAACTGACGGTATCTTGCTGGAGATGAAATGAGGCCTATCTTGCAACATGGTGCATCTTTTACACTGCTGCTGCGTCACAAAAGTGACGGAACAGCGACGCAAAAGAGGCGTACAGCCATCATAAATCTGCACTTAACATTTTAAATGACTGTTTCTAGATGCTGATAAGGTGTGGCCTATCCAGAGATTTGTTTCAGGTAAGTCCTACTCAGGGTTGCAGATGAAATTTAGGCTTGTTGAAGAGTATAGAAGAGATAATACATGTGCAGGCCTACCAACGGAGTGAGTCATGTCCACTGCACTCTTGAACAAATGTGAGACCTCCTCTGTCTCCTGGAACAGGCCTAAACCTCATCTACACAATGTGATGTGTAATGTTAGGACAAAAACAACAAGTGATGGACTGAATGTGGATCAATGTCACACACTCCCCCAGTCAAAAGATCTGGGCCCAAATCCATCGTTTTTTTGCACTCCACACCACCCTGGGTTAGACAATGGCGATATGCAAATCAGCTCTGACCCTGTTGCCCCATGGGAACAGTCCAGTCCGAACTACAAAAGCCATGTCCTTCCCAGAACGGAATCAAGCATCCGAGGACCGGACCGGTTTCGAGGTAACACCTCTCTTCAGCCCGGCTAGCTTGACTCCAAGTGGTGTGGAGTGCCTGGGACCCACGTCTGGGCATCCCCAGCGCACTTAGGGCGGCAATTGCAAAAACAACAAGTGATGGACTGAATGTGGATCAATGTCACACACTCCCCCAGTCAAAAGATCTGGGCCCAAATCCATCGTTTTTTTGCACTCCACACCACCCTGGGTTAGACAATGGCGATATGCAAATCAGCTCTGACCCTGTTGCCCCATGGGAACAGTCCAGTCCGAACTACAAAATCCATGTCCTTCCCAGAACGGAATCAAGCATCCGAGGACCGGACCGGTTTCGAGGTAACACCTCTCTTCAGCCCGGCTAGCTTGACTCCAAGTGGTGTGGAGTGCCTGGGACCCACGTCTGGGCATCCCCAGCGCACTTAGGGCGGCAATTGCAAAAACAACAAGTGATGGACTGAATGTGGATCAATGTCACACACTCCCCCAGTCAAAAGATCTGGGCCCAAATCCATCGTTTTTTTGCACTCCACACCACCCTGGGTTAGACAATGGCGATATGCAAATCAGCTCTGACCCTGTTGCCCCATGGGAACAGTCCAGTCCAAACTACAAAAGCCATGTCCTTCCCAGAACGGAATCAAGCATCCGAGGACCGGACCGGTTTCGAGGTAACACCTCTCTTCAGCCCGGCTAGCTTGACTCCAAGTGGTGTGGAGTGCCTGGGACCCACGTCTGGGCATCCCCAGCGCACTTAGGGCGGCAATTGCAAAAACAACAAGTGATGGACTGAATGTGGATCAATGTCACACACTCCCCCAGTCAAAAGATCTGGGCCCAAATCCATCGTTTTTTTGCACTCCACACCACCCTGGGTTAGACAATGGCGATATGCAAATCAGCTCTGACCCTGTTGCCCCATGGGAACAGTCCAGTCCGAACTACAAAAGCCATGTCCTTCCCAGAACGGAATCAAGCATCCGAGGACCGGACCGGTTTCGAGGTAACACCTCTCTTCAGCCCGGCTAGCTTGACTCCAAGTGGTGTGGAGTGCCTGGGACCCACGTCTGGGCATCCCCAGCGCACTTAGGGCGGCAATTGCAAAAACAACAAGTGATGGACTGAATGTGGATCAATGTCACACACTCCCCCAGTCAAAAGATCTGGGCCCAAATCCATCGTTTTTTTGCACTCCACACCACCCTGGGTTAGACAATGGCGATATGCAAATCAGCTCTGACCCTGTTGCCCCATGGGAACAGTCCAGTCCGAACTACAAAAGCCATGTCCTTCCCAGAACGGAATCAAGCATCCGAGGACCGGACCGGTTTCGAGGTAACACCTCTCTTCAGCCCGGCTAGCTTGACTCCAAGTGGTGTGGAGTGCCTGGGACCCACGTCTGGGCATACCCAGCGCACTTAGGGCGGCAATTGCAAAAACAACAAGTGATGGACTGAATGTGGATCAATGTCACACACTCCCCCAGTCAAAAGATCTGGGCCCAAATCCATCGTTTTTTTGCACTCCACACCACCCTGGGTTAGACAATGGCGATATGCAAATCAGCTCTGACCCTGTTGCCCCATGGGAACAGTCCAGTCCGAACTACAAAAGCCATGTCCTTGCCAGAACGGAATCAAGCATCCGAGGACCGGACCGGTTTCGAGGTAACACCTCTCTTCAGCCCGGCTAGCTTGACTCCAAGTGGTGTGGAGTGCCTGGGACCCACGTCTGGGCATCCCCAGCGCACTTAGGGCGGCAATTGCAAAAACAACAAGTGATGGACTGAATGTGGATCAATGTCACACACTCCCCCAGTCAAAAGATCTGGGCCCAAATCCATCGTTTTTTTGCACTCCACACCACCCTGGGTTAGACAATGGCGATATGCAAATCAGCTCTGACCCTGTTGCCCCATGGGAACAGTCCAGTCCGAACTACAAAATCCATGTCCTTCCCAGAACGGAATCAAGCATCCGAGGACCGGACCGGTTTCGAGGTAACACCTCTCTTCAGCCCGGCTAGCTTGACTCCAAGTGGTGTGGAGTGCCTGGGACCCACGTCTGGGCATCCCCAGCGCACTTAGGGCGGCAATTGCAAAAACAACAAGTGATGGACTGAATGTGGATCAATGTCACACACTCCCCCAGTCAAAAGATCTGGGCCCAAATCCATCGTTTTTTTGCACTCCACACCACCCTGGGTTAGACAATGGCGATATGCAAATCAGCTCTGACCCTGTTGCCCCATGGGAACAGTCCAGTCCAAACTACAAAAGCCATGTCCTTCCCAGAACGGAATCAAGCATCCGAGGACCGGACCGGTTTCGAGGTAACACCTCTCTTCAGCCCGGCTAGCTTGACTCCAAGTGGTGTGGAGTGCCTGGGACCCACGTCTGGGCATCCCCAGCGCACTTAGGGCGGCAATTGCAAAAACAACAAGTGATGGACTGAATGTGGATCAATGTCACACACTCCCCCAGTCAAAAGATCTGGGCCCAAATCCATCGTTTTTTTGCACTCCACACCACCCTGGGTTAGACAATGGCGATATGCAAATCAGCTCTGACCCTGTTGCCCCATGGGAACAGTCCAGTCCGAACTACAAAAGCCATGTCCTTCCCAGAACGGAATCAAGCATCCGAGGACCGGACCGGTTTCGAGGTAACACCTCTCTTCAGCCCGGCTAGCTTGACTCCAAGTGGTGTGGAGTGCCTGGGACCCACGTCTGGGCATCCCCAGCGCACTTAGGGCGGCAATTGCAAAAACAACAAGTGATGGACTGAATGTGGATCAATGTCACACACTCCCCCAGTCAAAAGATCTGGGCCCAAATCCATCGTTTTTTTGCACTCCACACCACCCTGGGTTAGACAATGGCGATATGCAAATCAGCTCTGACCCTGTTGCCCCATGGGAACAGTCCAGTCCGAACTACAAAAGCCATGTCCTTCCCAGAACGGAATCAAGCATCCGAGGACCGGACCGGTTTCGAGGTAACACCTCTCTTCAGCCCGGCTAGCTTGACTCCAAGTGGTGTGGAGTGCCTGGGACCCACGTCTGGGCATACCCAGCGCACTTAGGGCGGCAATTGCAAAAACAACAAGTGATGGACTGAATGTGGATCAATGTCACACACTCCCCCAGTCAAAAGATCTGGGCCCAAATCCATCGTTTTTTTGCACTCCACACCACCCTGGGTTAGACAATGGCGATATGCAAATCAGCTCTGACCCTGTTGCCCCATGGGAACAGTCCAGTCCGAACTACAAAAGCCATGTCCTTGCCAGAACGGAATCAAGCATCCGAGGACCGGACCGGTTTCGAGGTAACACCTCTCTTCAGCCCGGCTAGCTTGACTCCAAGTGGTGTGGAGTGCCTGGGACCCACGTCTGGGCATCCCCAGCGCACTTAGGGCGGCAATTGCAAAAACAACAAGTGATGGACTGAATGTGGATCAATGTCACACACTCCCCCAGTCAAAAGATCTGGGCCCAAATCCATCGTTTTTTTGCACTCCACACCACCCTGGGTTAGACAATGGCGATATGCAAATCAGCTCTGACCCTGTTGCCCCATGGGAACAGTCCAGTCCGAACTACAAAAGCCATGTCCTTCCCAGAACGGAATCAAGCATCCGAGGACCGGACCTGTTTCGAGGTAACACCTCTCTTCAGCCCGGCTAGCTTGACTCCAAGTGGTGTGGAGTGCCTGGGACCCACGTCTGGGCATCCCCAGCGCACTTAGGGCGGCAATTGCAAAAACAACAAGTGATGGACTGAATGTGGATCAATGTCACACACTCCCCCAGTCAAAAGATCTGGGCCCAAATCCATCGTTTTTTTGCACTCCACACCACCCTGGGTTAGACAATGGCGATATGCAAATCAGCTCTGACCCTGTTGCCCCATGGGAACAGTCCAGTCCGAACTACAAAAGCCATGTCCTTCCCAGAACGGAATCAAGCATCCGAGGACCGGACCGGTTTCGAGGTAACACCTCTCTTCAGCCCGGCTAGCTTGACTCCAAGTGGTGTGGAGTGCCTGGGACCCACGTCTGGGCATCCCCAGCGCACTTAGGGCGGCAATTGCAAAAACAACAAGTGATGGACTGAATGTGGATCAATGTCACACACTCCCCCAGTCAAAAGATCTGGGCCCAAATCCATCGTTTTTTTGCACTCCACACCACCCTGGGTTAGACAATGGCGATATGCAAATCAGCTCTGACCCTGTTGCCCCATGGGAACAGTCCAGTCCGAACTACAAAAGCCATGTCCTTCCCAGAACGGAATCAAGCATCCGAGGACCGGACCGGTTTCGAGGTAACACCTCTCTTCAGCCCGGCTAGCTTGACTCCAAGTGGTGTGGAGTGCCTGGGACCCACGTCTGGGCATCCCCAGCGCACTTAGGGCGGCAATCGCAAAAACAACAAGTGATGGACTGAATGTGGATCAATGTCACACACTCCCCCAGTCAAAAGATCTGGGCCCAAATCCATCGTTTTTTTGCACTCCACACCACCCTGGGTTAGACAATGGCGATATGCAAATCAGCTCTGACCCTGTTGCCCCATGGGAACAGTCCAGTCCGAACTACAAAAGCCATGTCCTTCCCAGAACGGAATCAAGCATCCGGGCTGAAGAGAGGTGTTACCTCGAAACCGGTCCGGTCCTCGGATGCTTGATTCCGTTCTGGGAAGGACATGGCTTTTGTAGTTCGGACTGGACTGTTCCCATGGGGCAACAGGGTCAGAGCTGATTTGCATATCGCCATTGTCTAACCCGGGGTGGTGTGGAGTGCAAAAAAACGATGGATTTGGGCCCAGATCTTTTGACTGGGGGAGTGTGTGACATTGATCCACATTCAGTCCATCACTTGTTGTTTTTGCAATTGCCGCCCTAAGTGCGCTGGGGATGCCCAGACGTGGGTCCCAGGCACTCCACACCACTTGGAGTCAAGCTAGCCGGGCTGAAGAGAGGTGTTACCTCGAAACCGGTCCGGTCCTCGGATGCTTGATTCCGTTCTGGGAAGGACATGGCTTTTGTAGTTCGGACTGGACTGTTCCCATGGGGCAACAGGGTCAGAGCTGATTTGCATATCGCCATTGTCTAACCCAGGGTGGTGTGGAGTGCAAAAAAACGATGGATTTGGGCCCAGATCTTTTGACTGGGGGAGTGTGTGACATTGATCCACATTCAGTCCATCACTTGTTGTTTTTGCAATTGCCGCCCTAAGTGCGCTGGGGATGCCCAGACGTGGGTCCCAGGCACTCCACACCACTTGGAGTCAAGCTAGCCGGGCTGAAGAGAGGTGTTACCTCGAAACCGGTCCGGTCCTCGGATGCTTGATTCCGTTCTGGGAAGGACATGGCTTTTGTAGTTCGGACTGGACTGTTCCCATGGGGCAACAGGGTCAGAGCTGATTTGCATATCGCCATTGTCTAACCCAGGGTGGTGTGGAGTGCAAAAAAACGATGGATTTGGGCCCAGATCTTTTGACTGGGGGAGTGTGTGACATTGATCCACATTCAGTCCATCACTTGTTGTTTTTGCAATTGCCACCCTAAGTGCGCTGGGGATGCCCAGACGTGGGTCCCAGGCACTCCACACCACTTGGAGTCAAGCTAGCCGGGCTGAAGAGAGGTGTTACCTCGAAACCGGTCCGGTCCTCGGATGCTTGATTCCGTTCTGGGAAGGACATGGCTTTTGTAGTTCGGACTGGACTGTTCCCATGGGGCAACAGGGTCAGAGCTGATTTGCATATCGCCATTGTCTAACCCAGGGTGGTGTGGAGTGCAAAAAAACGATGGATTTGGGCCCAGATCTTTTGACTGGGGGAGTGTGTGACATTGATCCACATTCAGTCCATCACTTGTTGTTTTTGCAATTGCCGCCCTAAGTGTGCTGGGGATGCCCAGACGTGGGTCCCAGGCACTCCACACCACTTGGAGTCAAGCTAGCCGGGCTGAAGAGAGGTGTTACCTCGAAACCGGTCCGGTCCTCGGATGCTTGATTCCGTTCTGGGAAGGACATGGCTTTTGTAGTTCGGACTGGACTGTTCCCATGGGGCAACAGGGTCAGAGCTGATTTGCATATCACCATTGTCTAACCCAGGGTGGTGTGGAGTGCAAAAAAACGATGGATTTGGGCCCAGATCTTTTGACTGGGGGAGTGTGTGACATTGATCCACATTCAGTCCATCACTTGTTGTTTTTGCAATTGCCGCCCTAAGTGCGCTGGGGATGCCCAGACGTGGGTCCCAGGCACTCCACACCACTTGGAGTCAAGCTAGCCGGGCTGAAGAGAGGTGTTACCTCGAAACCGGTCCGGTCCTCGGATGCTTGATTCCGTTCTGGGAAGGACATGGCTTTTGTAGTTCGGACTGGACTGTTCCCATGGGGCAACAGGGTCAGAGCTGATTTGCATATCGCCAATTTTCTAACCCAGGGTGGTGTGGAGTGCAAAAAAACGATGGATTTGGGCCCAGATCTTTTGACTAGGGGAGTGTGTGACATTGATCCACATTCAGTCCATCACTTGTTGTTTTTGCAATTGCCGCCCTAAGTGCGCTGGGGATGCCCAGACGTGGGTCCCAGGCACTCCACACCACTTGGAGTCAAGCTAGCCGGGCTGAAGAGAGGTGTTACCTCGAAACCGGTCCGGTCCTCGGATGCTTGATTCCGTTCTGGGAAGGACATGGCTTTTGTAGTTCGGACTGGACTGTTCCCATGGGGCAACAGGGTCAGAGCTGATTTGCATATCGCCATTGTCTAACCCAGGGTGGTGTGGAGTGCAAAAAAACGATGGATTTGGGCCCAGATCTTTTGACTGGGGGAGTGTGTGACATTGATCCACATTCAGTCCATCACTTGCAGCCTGATTCATGTACATGCCGTTTTGCGTGTCCCTAATAGCGAATCATAGCGATTCGCTATTGAGGACACGCAAAACGGCATTCATGTAGGAATTGCTAATAAAATAGCGATTCCTACATGTTCTTTATTTGCGAGTAGCAATTTGCTACTCGCAAATACTCCCCATTCATTCCTATGGGCCAAGAGGCCCATAGGAATGAATGGGGATTTGCGAGTAGCAATTTGCTACTCGCAACTAAGATAGCGATTTTAAGGGTGCCAGGGGTGTCCAAAGGACGCCCTGTAGCACCCCTAAAATGCACTTTTGGACAGGTGTTGCGCACACACATGTCCAAAGGACATGTGTGTGTGCTACATGCAACTTTGAAAAATGCTTTTAAAAGCATTTTTCTGAGTTTTTGCTATTTACCGACAGGTCTGACCTGTCGGTAAATAGCGGCCCCAAAAGTTCAAAATCGCTATTTCTTGATGTTTCATGAATAGCATTTGAGGAATCTCTATTAGAGATTCCTTAAATGCTATTCCTCGCATATTTGCGACTTCTTAAATAGCGATTTTTGCATTTGGTATCATGAATACCAAATGCAAAAATCGCACTCGCAAAGGGCCAGATTCTCAGAATCTGGCCCTTTGCGAGTGCAATTTACCTACATGAATCAGGCTGTTGTTGTTTTTGCAATTGCCGCCCTAAGTGCGCTGGGGATGCCCAGACGTGGGTCCCAGGCACTCCACACCACTTGGAGTCAAGCTAGCCGGGCTGAAGAGAGGTGTTACCTCGAAACCGGTCCGGTCCTCGGATGCTTGATTCCGTTCTGGGAAGGACATGGCTTTTGTAGTTCGGACTGGACTGTTCCCATGGGGCAACAGGGTCAGAGCTGATTTGCATATCGCCATTGTCTAACCCAGGGTGGTGTGGAGTGCAAAAAAACGATGGATTTGGGCCCAGATCTTTTGACTGGGGGAGTGTGTGACATTGATCCACATTCAGTCCATCACTTGTTGTTTTTGCAATTGCCGCCCTAAGTGCGCTGGGGATGCCCAGACGTGGGTCCCAGGCACTCCACACCACTTGGAGTCAAGCTAGCCGGGCTGAAGAGAGGTGTTACCTCGAAACCGGTCCGGTCCTCGGATGCTTGATTCCGTTCTGGGAAGGACATGGCTTTTGTAGTTCGGACTGGACTGTTCCCATGGGGCAACAGGGTCAGAGCTGATTTGCATATCGCCATTGTCTAACCCAGGGTGGTGTGGAGTGCAAAAAAACGATGGATTTGGGCCCAGATCTTTTGACTGGGGGAGTGTGTGACATTGATCCACATTCAGCCCATCACTTGTTGTTTGTGTAATGTTAGGAAACACAGGTAATTTAATTGAAAAACGTGCAATTTTTTTTGCTCATTCCACAGTCACATCACCTGTGTTTCCTTTGCTTAGGTATCTCATTGTTTAGATGTAGTCTATCATATGAAAGACTACGTAGAATGTGAGCACTGTATGCAACAACTTTGACACTTATAGAAGCCTCAGCTTTTCAATGCCTACTACACAGTTCTAAATGTATATCATAAATACAAAAAGTACAGAATTAATTATACATGTTAAATGGTTTATTTTTGCTGTTCTCAGAATTTATCAAATTTCACTAAAAATAGTGACTTGAAGGTATTCATCATATAACAGCGGGGAAAAAAAACACAATCAAAATGATTGTGTTTAAAAAACCCATATAACATAACCAAACAGAAATCAGAACTCCTGAAAAGTAACTTACTTTCCATGACGTCGAAGGATATCCTATGAACAGCTTACACTCTGTTGTGCTGCTATTATTTTCAGCCCGCCACTTTCTGAAAGAAAAGCTCCATCGTTTTGAAAAATATGTTACATACAATAAATGACTTCTCGCTCTCTACCGCACGTTTCGACAAGGCCAAATCGTGTAAGAGCCATTTATAACTCTTGGAATTCTTCTAAGAAAATCCCGTCATTTTGTATTTCCGCAACTTTCAGAAAGAAAACGTTCAAGATCACTTTCACAATCCTGGACTAGTAATATCTTACCCTTCTTGCTCACTCATGTTCTACATTTCCTATGACACTGATACTGCTTACTATGAAGCAGACTTACACTACCTCTATGAGTACTACAATTATTTAATTCTCTACATCACTTTTAATCACAAAGCAATATAAAACAGTAGATAAAATTATATCAACCCCTAGAATCATTATACGCCAGTTACCTACCCTAAATTCTCTTTTCTGAAAACAGAAAGTAAGAATATTTTTAAATAAAAAGGCAACATTGTATCGTAGTCAAATGGGAATAATTTCCGAAACAGCAAATTTTTTTACATTTTCAATAAGCTGTGTAAGAAGCGGATCTGTCAAATGACCATCATGCCATATAATAGCTGCAGTTACAAATGTTCTTCCTAAAATCAACGACTTTGTAGCCACAACATTTGTAATTAAAGTTGAAGACTTACTTTCATCAGGTTTATATAGTTGGATTTTCAAAATGACATTATAATCAAAAGTTTGGACCAATAATCTAGACAGCATTGCAGACTTACATTCCCTCTACTCCATGTTTTGATTGGCTGCTTGAATTAGCTTATAAAAAGAAACAGTTTTTCTGAACTCATACAAAGTGCAGTTATTTTTCCATAACGTCAAGTGTTATGGTAAGAACACCGTTTGCTTTGGGAAATACTCTGTTGTCCTTCAACTAATCTCTGCCCACCACTTTCTGTAAGAAAATCTTCTTTTTTTCCAGGAACTATTTAAAACTCAAAAATAACTTTTGACTCTGTACTACACTTATCCTCAAGGCCAAATCGTGTAGGAGCCATTAGAACCTCTTGAAATTCCTCAGAGCAAATCCTGAGATTCCTTCCCTAAAATTTTGGTTTTAAAAACACCAGGTAAGAATTTTTAAGGTCAAAGGCAATTTTTTTTTAAAGTTAAAACAGAATCATTGCAGAATGACCAGCCATTTCTAGACTTTAAATAAGCTGTGTAATGTCCTGATGTTATTGAAGGACCGTCATGATATATAATTGCTGCAGTTACAAAAGTCCTTCCTGATATTGACAACTGTGAAGCCACAACATTTTTAATTAAAGTTGTCAATTTTGTTCCATCAGGCCTACATCGTTGGAACATTAAAATGACATACTGGCCATATGTTCGTATAAATAATGTTGACAACATTTCAGACTTACATTGGCTACACTCCATGTTATGATCAGCTGCTTTTACTAGCTTATTAAAGGACACTGATTTACTGTCTGGCAAAGTTAAATATATAAATCTTTCTGAGTCTACACTAGTAGTACTTGATACCCTACAGTTCTCGCAGTCATGCTGCCATTGATAAGAAAGCCCAAACAGGTGATCTACATCTACACCTTCAGCATGCAATACATCAAGCATATACATTAAAAACTCCTGACAATCTTGCTGAATATTTTGAGAGAATTGTGTTTGACCTGAACATCTGTCTAACAGATTTCGAATTTCAGACACACTTTCTATTTTTGTTCTATCAGTGCTACATTTCTCTAACACAGAATTTAACAAACTGCAAAATCTTTGATCAGAATTGACCACAATCTCTTCTTTTACATTTTCTAGAGAAAACAAAACATTAACCACTACATTAGCATAGCAGTTGACACCAGAACTGTTTTCAAATTGAAAACCAACAACATCTTCAACAGAATCCTTTTTCTTTCTGCTTATAATTTCAGGTTCATCGACTTTTCGTCTTTTTGCTACAACCTCCCTACTATTGGTCACATTTCTTCGTTTTCGGCCTACCACACGTTTCTCAAACAAAGGATATTGAGGCAAATGTGGCGCATACTCTCTTCTTAACCTATTGTATTCCTTAACACAATCTAGATCCGCACAAATGTTTGTGACATCACACTCAATCAAGTACAATCCCGATAAAGTTCTAACTCGTGACAATGCCACATATGCCATACCCTCCTTGAACACAGAACTGCCAATATTCACCAATGCACTGTCTACACTTAAACCTTGCGATTTATGGATTGTCACCGCATATGCCAAGCAAACAGGAAACTGCTTACGGCAAACATATAAGTCTTTTACAAGCAAAAATCTAGCAGAACAACGACCAATTAGCTGTACTTCCTCAATGCCATCAAATTCAATTCCATCTCTATTTCTGTATTTCACAAAATCAACAACATTACCCATTGATCCATTTACCAGACCTCTTTCAACATGTAAATTCCTTCTTAAAATTATATGGCAGTTTAATCACACATTCAGAGTCTTTTCAAAACCTGCAGTTTTAGATATAGTCTTCTCTAATGAATCCAATTTTGTTTTCAAATTCTCAGACAACATAATTGTTGATCCCATATGCTCTACTCTGTCAATAGCTTCCAGTTTCACAATCTCTTGGTTTTCTAAATGCAACATTTTGTTGTTGAAGATGGCACATTCTGCAAGAGTTGGCATCAAACATATTCCAGATTTCTTCTCAGTAATTTTCTGAAAAATATTCTCAGGCACAACGTCTTGTTCTGGATATAAATTTGACAGTAATCGTGCATGTAAAGCTTCTTTCCCATGCTCGGTCACTTTTCCAATTCTAACATCTTGTAGAATATTCTTGTAATCTTCATCCTTCGCCTGACGCATATTTTCATGCAGTTCAGCATAATTGAAGTTTAACCATATATTGACGTTGCCAATGCTCCCTAGGCACTTCCTGGTATCTTCATGCGTGAGCATTTTGAACACAGGTTGTCCTTTCACTGGTGTCAGCTGCAGAAGATCTCCGAAAACAATGATGTGTTTGCCACCAAATAACACATCATACTCTGTTTTAAGAACTTCTTGCATTCTCAAATGCACAAAGGCAAGCATGACATTAGAAACCATGCTTACTTCGTCAATGATAAGAAGTTTCATTTTCCTCAAGACTCTTGAAACTTCACAACAAGCATCTCCAGATAACTTGTGGTATTGTAATTTGTTATCATGCTCCACTGGCAGCATCAGTAGACGATGCAAAGTAATACCTTTTATGTTATGTGCTGCCAGTCCAGTTGGAGCGGTGACAACACAAGACAGCGATGACTCAGTCCTTTGCTGCAAATAACATGAAATTGCTTTAATGAGGAAACTTTTTCCAGTTCCCGCTTCTCCACTCACGTACAGTCGGACAGGCTTCAACGACGTACATGAGCACTCTTTCTTCTCATGACTTAATCCATGATCAATTTGCTTGGTAACTTCCTCATATATTTTCCTCTGCTCAACGTTGAGTTGTCTATCCAAGTCTTCTAAGTTAACCACATCCTCCTGAGCATGTGCCATGGCTCTTTCCACTTCATTCATGGCAGTGGCAGCTTCATTTTCGATAACAGGTCCTCCTAGTGGATCCTGACTCAAGGAAACAGAACTCTGACTGTCCTGAGAACTGTCTCTGGCAATCTCGGCTGCAATCGTTGCTTCCTGCTCGATTTCCACATTCAACATTTCTAGATATTTGGGAAAAGCAGGACATTCTATGGTCTCCTTGGCGGCAGTGAAAGAGTCTTCGTAACAGAGGAAATCTCCAAGCAGTTCCTCTTCTGCACGCCAAGGCTTGAAAAGTTGCAAAAGTGCTAAATAAAAAAACTCCTTTTTTTCAGGAGATTCGCCACTCAATTTTCGATGGTTTACCAAGTGGCATTTTCTTTGCTTGACCAGACATCCCTCACTTCCAATTACAGCATACACTCCTTTATCAATATCTTCTTTGATGTTCCTCTTGAATATGTAATTTTGTAGAACCTCATACAGACAAACATTCTCGAGGTGACTGCTTCGATTTGGATAATATGTATCCAACATGTTGGTCTTCAAAATATCGGTACTGTTTGGCTCCTTTTCCGCCAAATACTCAATTTCCCGCACAGGTTTCAGAACTCGATTACGCGTTGCAGCAAGACCAAGACTCGCCCAAACGATACTCCTAGATTTGGCATAGAGACTTGCTGAAGACAACTGGTCAGATCATTCGTAAGCTCCGATTTCTCGATGCGACAACATCTTCAGACTGAAACTGTACAACTTCTTACCGAGGCTCTTTTCATGGGAAATGTCCTCCCACATATCCTTCAATTCTGTCTTTTCTTTTTTGGTGATGTAAGATGTCACATACCGAGCCACAGCCATACAGTTATCAGCCACAAACTGTATATCCATGTTAGCATTCCACATGGACAAAATCACTGGGTTGTAGTCGTTGATGTACTTGGACTCTTCGTTCCTTTTCAAATTGTATGTGTTTTTAGGTGATTTCTTCATCACATTATGTCGCAGCAAAGACATCAAACTGTTCACTCTTCCTTTAGAAATCACCGGTCGTGGAAAGGCGAAACGACATTTGGTGTAGAACTTGTCCTTGTTTCTGAATTTACGATGACAGTACTTTCCGCAACGATGGCTTTGGAAGCGTAGAACTTGTTCTCTTAGGCTTTTGTCCTCCTTTGCATTTGGAACAGCACATGTAGAATACTGTTCTATGAAACTCATCACTAAGTCTTCTGGATCCGTTCCAAATTTAGGTGCATCCTTGATCCACAGCAGCATATGTATATGAGGAGCACCTCTTGCTTGGTACTCCTTTCTCCAGAAGAAATCCAACACCTCTCCAAGAGGTGGATTTCTCTTGTTCATGATGAAAGACATCATAGCTTCAAATCTATGAATGAAGTACCTGCATACATTCACTGGATCCAAAGAGCACAGTTCTCCGGGTGTCTTGAATTCGATATCTTCAATGTTTCCATTTGCCTCTCGTAGAAATTCAAGTAAGTCTTCCCAGCCATACTCGGCACAGCTCAGAGTGAGGAACCATGTGGGAGTTCCTAAGTTCCTCAGCATACATTTTAAATCACCATGACGACGGTACCAGTACTCATTAGTACCACGCTGACACGCCATGAGATTAATCAGGTGACAATCCAAAATACTGTCTTGGACATTGACTTTATCCATAAAGTCACTTGCCGAGATGTTTTGCATCTGTATACCACTTTTCAAGATGTGGTTCACTGCATATGACAGTCCAGACAGATCGCTTTCAAACAGTAGATGAAACAAATAGGGAATGCATTGTCGAAACCTAGCATCTTCTGCATACAATCGTAAAGTCCGGTATTCAGAAGCAGGAATTTGATGAGGTCGCTCATCATATCTTCCTTCTTGACCTGTTGGAAATAGCTGTGGGAAACACCGAGCTTCCAAACTTTCCTCCCAAACACTAATGGGACTCCCTTTGGCTTGTTTCATTTGAAACAACTCAATAGCATTCCCCATGACTTCCTTGGAATGCAAAGGATGAACACTATAATGTTCATATATTTCTTCACTTTTAGAGGGTTCTACTTTCTCAATTTGACCAGCACACAAATCGCTATCCTCTTCCTCACTTACTTCCTCTTCTGCAACATATACATTCTTATAGTACTTATTATTTTTTTTCAAATACAATGTTGCCTTTTTGACTTTCCTAACATCCACTAAATCTTGCCATATTTTCTTATTCTTTGTCGGAACCCCATTAACTAAAATAACCAGAGGTTCCTCTTCCACTTTTTCTACTCCAATTGTGTTAATGTTTTTCTTCAAATCTAGAGGCAAATAAACAACTCTTCCCTTTAATCCTCTCTGTAAATCTGATGGAGGCAATTTCCCTGTCTTTGGCTCCATTCTTACAATAGCCTGAAAGGGATGGATACTTTGAATCAAAATAGATTCATAAGTATTTAAATCCTTCAATTCAGAAGGAATCTCAACCAATTCTAGATTATTATGAACCGCTCTAGCAGGCATCTGGTTTTGATTTAATTTGTTACAACAATAAGTACACACACGTTGATCCGATCCCAAATCAAAACAATTTTCTACCATCAAGTATGTTGCGAAATCCTTCCATTCACTATTATTTTCCCTTTCACTTTTTGCATATAAATCCACTAACTTAGTCTGATTCTTATAATAAGTGCGTCGACAACACACACAAGTGAAATTAGGCCTCTCACTTGATTTCACCTGAAACGTGGCAATTTCCTTCTGAAAATTATCTGTACTGGAAACCTGTACACTATCTTCCACATTACCCTCTTCTTCTGGGTCAATTTCAACATTCTCCTCTTTACTTCCAAAGTAACAAAACTCAATTTCTTCACAAATATTTTTCACATCTATTTCAGAACCATGCAAAAGAGCAGCGCATAATTGTTTAAGCATAATTGCTGGACTCTTAGCATAATACAACATTCTAACTAATTTCCTCACTTTATTATGATGCACTGCTAGCATCCTGAAATGATGAAAAACACTCTGGCATACTCTCCTGGAAAGACAAGCCAGTGAATGACCATGCAAACCTGTCACTTCTCTCACTCTGCAAGGATCTAATTCTTGCAACAACATAATTTTCTGCTTCAAACTTTTCTTATTAAATGTCCGTACAAAATCACAAAGCAAATTGATGGAATCTTGTTGTACACTGCAAATACTACTACACTTCCAGGTGTACACAGGACCCTTAGGACATCTTCCTAAAACCTCATTACCTAACACCTCTTCTGTCTCTGTTGTCACAAGTTTTTCTTTTTCAACTGGACAACCATCTTTCACCTCATAAGCTCGACCATTGGTGTCAACTGCATGCACCAAATCATTATCCTGGAAATAACTCTCCTCATTAAAAAATGCCTCACAACTTGAACTATGCATCCATTCTCCGGAAAAAACTTCACAAAAATTACTACGATTAACTATTCTCTTCCATCTACTATTTCTTTTGAAATCATAAATTGCCTTGTTTAGCTTCCTAATTCTATTGATTATCAAAATAAATAACTTTCGTTTAATTTCAAATGCCTGATCAATAACTTTCTCAACTTTTTTTTTTCTCTTATAAAAAACTACTTTCTGTTGACCATTCTTAATATTTTTTAACAAATTGCCAATTATCCTGTTGCGGAACATTCGTTTACGAATGTCCCTAAACTGTTGTTTCCTTCTACTATCATGCACAGAGTTATCTCTTGCTCTAGCAGTAACACTTTTGATTGGCCTTTCCTTTCCGTTTAAATTGCTTCTCTTTTTCTGGACTAAAACATTTTCTCTAGTACTACTTTTTTTTTTACAAATGTTTCTTATGAATGATTTCGTGGTCTTACCCGGTGCTTTCTTGGTGACTTGACGATTTTTTATTGTAGAGGACTGCTGCATTAATTGATGAACCTGCTGTCTTTGACGTTTTGTAGCCTTTCTGATTCTATCCTTAGACGGCATTCTCAAAATTTGAAATGATCTGCAGTTGAATCTGTGGTAAAATATAATAAAAAATGTTATTAACCACTATTACCAAACAGTAAATCAATAACAGTCATCAAAAACTTAACACACTACTTGACATTTTTACATAGAATATTTTTTAGTGCTTTGGCAAATTTAGAATACACAAATAGCAGAAAAGAAATGGGATGCTTCTACATTTTACCTGTGCTGTTTTATATGTGAATCTGATCTAATTTTATGAGCATATTTTAATATTTTATTGAAGACACTACACATAATCTGTTTTTGAAGGTGTGTTTAATTTTAAATGAAACGGTTTACATTTTTACTTTTCATTTATTGTAAATTTTAAAAATAAATGTTTATAGTTCCATAGGCTCAAGCAGGTCAGCTTCCCACCCTATGTCATACAATTCTGACAAATCGGCATCCTCATCATGTTCTTCATCATCCTCAGGATTTAAATCATCCAAGGGATCTACTTCCACTGACGTTTCAATTACAAGTTCAATGATAAGGTCGAGATCAACTGATTGCTCATTATCACTCATGGTTGATGTTGTCGTTATCTTTAAAGAAAGAGAACAACAATGAGATGTTGCAGAGTAAGAGACAAATCTCAGAGATTATAATAGTAAAATTGTTTAACAAGAGTAACATTTTGCAGCTATTATTTAGCCATGTCCAGCGATGCTGAGGAGGTGAGGCCTATGTCCAAGTTTTCAGTGAACAGGACTCATCTCTTCTTACCCTTGGATAAGCCTCACCGACTCTGTGTCCCCTGCGCATACTTAAATGTAAAGGGGCAGATTTATGTTAACTGGCGCATCCCCACGGATGCACCAGTTAATGTGCACCGCTGCTCTGCCACCCATAGTGTGCCGCATTTACAATGTGGAGCACCATTGAGCAAAAACAGCACAGATGCGTCACGCATCTGTGCCGCAAAAGCAGCACATTGCAGGAATCACGTCATAAGCGCGACATGTCTACTGCAATGCACAGGAGGAAGCCTCCCATTGCATGGTGCATCACTTCTTATGCCTGTTTCAAACAGGCGTAAGGATTTGATTCAGCAATGCTATAAAGCTGACTCAGTGAAATCTTCTAAATTTCACTGTGTTAGTTTTACAGGGCTTTCATGCAAATTAATGCATACCTTGCAACAAAACACCTATATGAAAACTGACGCAGGTTCCATGTGGCACAGGACTTTACAGCATGACACATCTGCCTAGATTCATCAAGTTGTAAATATGTCGCCACATAGCAAATCTTTTGCACCGCCGCTGCGTCACAAAAGTGACGCACAGTGACGCAAAAGAGGCATAAACCTATCATAAATCTGTCCCTAACATTTTAAATGATTGATTCAGGATGACGATAAGGTGTGGCCTATCCAGAGGTTTGTTTAAGGTGAGGCCTACTCAGGGTTGCAGATGAAATTTACGCTTGTTGAAGAGTACCGAGGAGATAATACATGTGAAAGCCTACCAATGAAGTAAGTCATGTCCACTTCACTCTTGAACAAAGGCCAGACCTCTTCTGTTTCCGTGGACAGACCTAAACCTCATCTGCACAATGTCATTCGTAAACTTAGGAAACACAGGTGATGTAATTGAAAAATGTGGAGTTTCTTTTCCTCATTTCACAATCACATCACCTATGTTTCCTTTGCTTAGGTATCTCACAGTGCAGATGGACTCTAGCATATCAAAGAGTACACAGAAGTTGAGCAGTGTATACAACAATTTTGACATTTACAGAAGATTCAGCTTCTTATCTTGTTGGAGATGAAATGAGGCCTGTCTTGCAACATGGTGCATCTTTTGCATCACTGCTGCATCGGTTTCATGTGGCACGGGACTTGACAGCATGACACATCTGCCTAGATGCATCAAGTTGTAAATATGTCGCCACATAGCAAATCTTTTGCACCGCCGCTGCGTCACAAAAGTGACGCACAGTGACGCAAAAGAGACATACACCTATCATAAATCTGTCCCTAACATTTTAAATGATTGATTCAAGATGACGATAAAGTGTGGCCTATCCAGAGGTTTGTTTGAGGTGAGGCCTACTCACGGTTGCAGATGAAATTTACGCTTGTTGAAGAGTACAGAGGAGATAATACATGTGAAGGCCTACCAATGAAGTAAGTCATATCCACTTCACTCTTGAACAAAGGCCAGACCTTTTCTGTGTCCGTGGACAGACCTAAACCTCATCTGCACAATGTCATTCGTAAACTTAGGAAACACAGGTGATGTAATTGAAAAATGTGGAGTTTCTTTTCCTCATTTCACAATCACATCACCTGTGTTTCCTTTGCTTAGGTATCTCATAGTGCAGATGGACTCTAGCATATCAAAGAGTACACATAAGTTGAGCAGTGTATACAACAATTTTGACATTTACAGAAGATTCAGCTTCTTATCTTGTTGGAGATGAAATGAGGCCTGTCTTGCAACATGGTGCATCTTTTGCATCACTGCTGCATCGGTTTCATGTGGCACGGGACTTTACAGCATGACACATCTGCCTAGATGCATCAAGTTGTAAATATGTCGCCACATAGCAAATCTTTTGCACCGCCGCTGCGTCACAAAAGTGACGCACAGTGACGCAAAAGAGGCATAAACCTATCATAAATCTGTCCCTAACATTTTAAATGATTGATTCAGGATGACGATAAGGTGTGGCCTATCCAGAGGTTTGTTTAAGGTGAGGCCTACTCAGGGTTGCAGATGAAATTTACGCTTGTTGAAGAGTACAGAGGAGATAATACATGTGAAAGCCTACCAATGAAGTAAGTCATGTCCACTTCACTCTTGAACAAAGGCCAGACCTCTTCTGTTTCCGTGGACAGACCTAAACCTCATCTGCACAATGTCATTCGTAAACTTAGGAAACACAGGTGATGTAATTGAAAAATGTGGAGTTTCTTTTCCTCATTTCACAATCACATCACCTATGTTTCCTTTGCTTAGGTATCTCACAGTGCAGATGGACTCTAGCATATCAAAGAGTACACAGAAGTTGAGCAGTGTATACAACAATTTTGACATTTACAGAAGATTCAGCTTCTTATCTTGTTGGAGATGAAATGAGGCCTGTCTTGCAACATGGTGCATCTTTTGCATCACTGCTGCATCGGTTTCATGTGGCACGGGACTTGACAGCATGACACATCTGCCTAGATGCATCAAGTTGTAAATATGTCGCCACATAGCAAATCTTTTGCACCGCCGCTGCGTCACAAAAGTGACGCACAGTGACGCAAAAGAGACATACACCTATCATAAATCTGTCCCTAACATTTTAAATGATTGATTCAAGATGACGATAAAGTGTGGCCTATCCAGAGGTTTGTTTGAGGTGAGGCCTACTCACGGTTGCAGATGAAATTTACGCTTGTTGAAGAGTACAGAGGAGATAATACATGTGAAGGCCTACCAATGAAGTAAGTCATATCCACTTCACTCTTGAACAAAGGCCAGACCTTTTCTGTGTCCGTGGACAGACCTAAACCTCATCTGCACAATGTCATTCGTAAACTTAGGAAACACAGGTGATGTAATTGAAAAATGTGGAGTTTCTTTTCCTCATTTCACAATCACATCACCTGTGTTTCCTTTGCTTAGGTATCTCATAGTGCAGATGGACTCTAGCATATCAAAGAGTACACATAAGTTGAGCAGTGTATACAACAATTTTGACATTTACAGAAGATTCAGCTTCTTATCTTGTTGGAGATGAAATGAGGCCTGTCTTGCAACATGGTGCATCTTTTGCATCACTGCTGCATCGGTTTCATGTGGCACGGGACTTTACAGCATGACACATCTGCCTAGATGCATCAAGTTGTAAATATGTCGCCACATAGCAAATCTTTTGCACCGCCGCTGCGTCACAAAAGTGACGCACAGTGACGCAAAAGAGGCATAAACCTATCATAAATCTGTCCCTAACATTTTAAATGATTGATTCAGGATGACGATAAGGTGTGGCCTATCCAGAGGTTTGTTTAAGGTGAGGCCTACTCAGGGTTGCAGATTAAATTTACGCTTGTTGAAGAGTACAGAGGAGATAATACATGTGAAAGCCTACCAATGAAGTAAGTCATGTCCACTTCACTCTTGAACAAAGGCCAGACCTCTTCTGTGTCCGTGGACAGACCTAAACCTCATCTGCACAATGTCATTCGTAAACTTAGGAAACACAGGTGATGTAATTGAAAAATGTGGAGTTTCTTTTCCTCATTTCACAATCACATCACCTATGTTTCCTTTGCTTAGGTATCTCACAGTGCAGATGGACTCTAGCATATCAAAGAGTACACAGAAGTTGAGCAGTGTATGCAACAATTTTGACATTTACAGAAGATTCAGCTTCTTATCTTGTTGGAGATGAAATGAGGCCTGTCTTGCAACATGGTGCATGTTTTGCATCACTGCTGCATCGGTTTCATGTGGCACGGGACTTTACAGCATGACACATCTGCCTAGATGCATCAAGTTGTAAATATGTCGCCACATAGCAAATCTTTTGCACCGCCGCTGCGTCACAAAAGTGACGCACAGTGACGCAAAAGAGACATACACCTATCATAAATCTGTCCCTAACATTTTAAATGATTGATTCAAGATGACGATAAAGTGTGGCCTATCCAGAGGTTTCTTTGCGGTGAGGCCTACTCAGGGTTGCAGATGAAATTTACGATTGTTGAAGAGTACAGAGGAGATAATACATGTGAAGGCCTACCAATGAAGTAAGTCATGTCCACTTCACTCTTGAACAAAGGCCAGACCTCTTCTGTGTCCGTGGACAGGCCTAAACCTCATCTGCACAATGTCATTCGTAAACTTAGGAAACACAGGTGATGTAATTGAAAAATGTGGAGTTTCTTTTCCTCATTTCACAATCACATCACCTGTGTTTCCTTTGCTTAGGTATCTCACAGTGCAGATGGACTCTAACATATCAAAGAGTACACATAAGTTGAGCAGTGTATACAACAATTTTGACATTTACAGAAGATTCAGCTTCTTATCTTGTTGGAGATGAAATGAGGCCTGTCTTGCAACATAGTGCATGTTTTGCATCACTGCTGCATCGGTTTCATGTGGCACGGGACTTTACAGCATGACACATCTGCCTAGATGCATCAAGTTGTAAATATGTCGCCACATAGCAAATCTTTTGCACCGCCGCTGCGTCACAAAAGTGACGCACAGTGACGCAAAAGAGGCATAAACCTATCATAAATCTGTCCCTAACATTTTAAATGATTGATTCAGGATGACGATAAGGTGTGGCCTATCCAGAGGTTTGTTTAAGGTGAGGCCTACTCAGGGTTGCAGATGAAATTTACGCTTGTTGAAGAGTACAGAGGAGATAATACATGTGAAAGCCTACCAATGAAGTAAGTCATATCCACTTCACTCTTGAACAAAGGCCAGACCTCTTCTGTGTCCGTGGACAGACCTAAACCTCATCTGCACAATGTCATTCGTAAACTTAGGAAACACAGGTGATGTAATTGAAAAATGTGGAGTTTCTTTTCCTCATTTCACAATCACATCACCTGTGTTTCCTTTGCTTAGGTATCTCATAGTGCAGATGGAGTCTAGCATATCAAAGACTACGCAGAAGGTGAGAACTGTATGGAACATGGCTATGTAAGTCAAATAATCAAAATCTAAATTTGCCAAGCACACATGGGGGCGTATTTACAAAGACCTTGCACCACAGCCAAAGGTCTTAAATTAAAATGGGAAAAATAACATCAGAGAGACTCAAAGGCCTTATAAATATGCCCCAAGCAACCTATGAAGCTCTAGCATTACATATCAAGAAACCTAATTGATTTCAAAAATCGTTTTTAAACACATCATCTAAATCAATTATATACCTACATTCATCAGGAAGTGACTTAAAATGCCCTAAGACACATGAAAGCGTTTTTTTTAAGCCCTTGCTCCATTTTTAGATCACTTTTAACATGGCTATGTTAGTCAAAGAATTAAAATCTAAATTTGCCAAGCACAGATGGGGGCATATTTACAAGGACCTTGCACCACAGAGAAAGGTCTTAAATTAAAATGGGAAAAATAACATCAGAGAGACACAAAGGCCTTATAAATATGCCCCAAGCAACCTATGAAGCTCTAGCAGTACATATCAAGAAACCTAATTGTTTTCATAAATCGTTTTTAAACACATCATCTAAATCAATTATATACCTACATTCAAGGGGAAATGACTTAAAATGGCCTAAGACACATGAAAGCGTTTTTTTTAAGGCCCTTGCAACATTTTTGGGTCACTTTTAACATGGCTATGTTAGTCAAAGAATTAAAATCAAAATTTGCCAAGCACAGATGGGGGCATATTTACAAGGACCTTGCACCACAGAGAAAGGTCTTAAATTAAAATGTGAAAAATAACATCAGAGAGACTCAAAGGCCTTATAAATATGCCCCAAGCAACCTATGAATCTCTAGCAGTACATATCCAGAAACCTAATTGTTTTCTTAAATCGTTTTTAAACACAACATCTAAATCAATTATATACCTACATTCATGAGGAAGTGAGTTAAAATACCCTAAGACACATGAAAGCATTTTTGTAAGACCCTTGCACTATTTTAGCGTCACTTTTAACATGGCTATGTAACACAAAGAAACAAATTCTATTTGTAAAACACTTGACACCAATCAAAATTTTAAATACACAACTTTCTTCATAATGTTCTCCCTAAACCATACTATTCTCTATCTAAATTAAATGAATCTTTTCTCACCTTAGCAAATACTTTATGAGTTTCAAAACAGTCTCAGAAACACACCAAATTGTCTTTAGCAGAGCAAAAGGTATGCACTCCAGAGTCTGCAGCTATAAAAAGCACAGAAAAGCTGTAATTCATCACACATATCTCTCATGTCACCCAATCAAAACTCTTCCCTCACTTTTTTCAAATCAACACCCTTCCCCCCTCTACCCTTTCTGCCTTTTTTGCATAGCAACCACCTCCTGAAAGACCTCTCATGTTTGCAAGTTCACACAACAATGTTTCAATTGAACTCTGAACTCTCAGTACACCTGCATATCCAGTGCAATCTTTCATAAAATGATTTTTTTTGACCATTCAAATTACATCTTTCAAAGAACTCATCCATGCACCCTAACTTTCTGTTTTCAGCAATCAAAATCCCCCAATCACTGCTACTGCTTCATTAACACAGAAACTCCACAGTTTTTTTTCATTTTAAACTCTTATTTTTTCAACTCCCATTTCATTGCCACACTTCATCTGACTGCAGCAGAACCTCCTCTCACCATGTTTTCTGTCTGGATTGTTGGACATAGTTACATCTACTGGGCTCAGAGGTATGCTGATAACAGAAATTTACCTAACCTCAATTTACAAGATGTGGAAATTAAGTGGTTTGGCCACAGAGGATTAAAATGTCACCAATTGATACCATTGGTGAAAACCTTTATGCATTTGCCTAAACCTGACCTGTTAATTGTGCACTGTGGAGGAAATGACTTGGGCACTTTGACTGGGGTAGGTCTGGAAATGCTTTTAAAGGACACCTTTGAGCAATTGATGGCACTTTTTCCTCAAACTGCCTTGGTATATTCAAATATATGCCAAAGACAGAAATGGAGGTGGTTGAACCAATTTTTCCACAAATTGAGAAATCGAGGAAGCATGTAAACAAATCTGTTTCAGCTTACATGAGAGACCATGGAATGGGCTCTATCTACAACAATAACTTACGTTACTACATGCAAGATATCTACAGAGGAGATGGAGTTCACTTCTCAGATGAAGGGAACAGAATTTTCATTCTGAATTTAAAACTGTGCATTGGTACCTACTTATAAGTACCTAAATGTACCATAAACCCAAAAGCTCTTCTCAGAGCTACCCTACATCTGATCACTCACAATTATTATTTTACTCTAACTTTTTTCACTAATTTTCAACAAAGTACGCTCCCCGGAGCGCTACCTGGTACGCGAACCGGAAGCTAACCGCGCAATTTTTTAAAAAAAAATGCTTTTTTTTCACACATATGGGCCTCCTCAGCCACCCTCAGAAAACCTAGGGGGTCAAAATACGTCTACCGTGCCCCCTTCTACCCATTCTGAACATTATTTGCCCTCCATCTTGTATCTTAATTCGACCGAAACACAAAATGGTGGACTCCCGTAACGCTGCCGGTTCGCGTACCGGGGCGCTCACCGGGAAGCGCTCCATTAAAAAAGCTGGGAAAGTAATTTACAGAAGAAACCCTGGAGACACTTTCACCAAATATAGATTAGCTCATACTACATACCAATCCCTACCATTTTCACACATTTGGTTGGAATTCCATTTAGCCATTTAGCCTGTAGACCTCTCTAAATACCCTGAGGTAAATTACTTCACAAAACACATCTGAAGTGTTGGAATTGACAACCAATTAAAATGTTACTTTCATTTTCTACTTTTTTTACCTGACATTTGATTGGTTATGTACCTGAATATATATAAAAAAAGAGAGAGAAACACAGCCATTTTGACTACTACTTCCTGAACTACATTGCAAGATCATTTTCACTCATAACTTAAACTTGTTTTTAAAAGGTAAGATATTATTTTATAAATTTGAAAACATTTTCAGATAGTTATATACTATCCCTCTGTAAGAGTTAGACATTGAGAAAGGCTTGTTTATTATAATTATGGATTGATTTAGGTTTCTGTGGTATCATTATGAATTTACATAGGCTTTCTCACAGGCACTTTTTAATAGTACTACTTCATGCCTCAAAAGTACCTGTCTGAACTTAAACCCAACAGTGCTCTATCTCTACTGATATATTTATTTTTTATTCAAATTTCAGCACAAAAATGCAAGGAGAACAGAACGTTTCCTTTGAAATTGTCCTAGACATGAATAATGAGGAAATAATTGAACCCATTGACTTGGAATTCATGGATGAATCACAAGACCATGAACTTCTACAATGTGTAGAATCTGTGGATCATTTACTTCATTATGATGACGGTCAAATGTGGGAAGTTATGTTCACTCAACAAGAGGACATATCGGACAGTCAAATGTTAGACGTTCTATTACATTTTGAAAAAGAATCAGAAAAATAAAATTATATTTAATATTAAAAAATTGTTTCAGTCTGTAATCATTTTTATATGTAATTCATAAACTAGTACCAAATTGATTATAATGTAAAGTCAGACTTATAGTATACTGTGCACAATTCCAAAAATAAATTTATATTTAATAATCATAAATACTGCTACTTAAATAACAAAAAAAACAACAAAAAAACAACAAAAAGAACAATCAATAAACATACAATATTTCAAAATATCATAGTCTATCATTCTTTTTTCCTTATAGTACGCTCCCTGGACCGCTTCCCGGTGCGCGTACCGGGCGCTACCCACGCAAAAAAAACATTTTTTTTTTTTTTTTTTTTGCCCCGCGGGGCCCTTTTAAAGCCTCCACATCAAACCTAGGGGGTCAGGAAGGATCTACTATGCCCTCTTATGGTCATTTCCCCCTTTGTTTTGGCCTCCTCTTGTCTCTCGATCCTACCAAGAGACAAGATGGCGGCCGCTCCGGACTGTTTAGAATGTTGACAGACACCGGAGAGCCAATCAGCTTCGCTTCGCGAAGTTCCGTTACGCGTCAGGTACGCGAACCGGGGCGCTGCCCGGAGTGCGCTTACAGATATATATATTTTTTTGAACGTTAATTTCTCAAACTCCACTGGAGCACATATATTGAGACCTAGCAAAGGCACATCGGGCTACCAGTCCCTACAATTTTGCCAAGTTTCGTGCAAATCCATTCAGCCGTTCGGGCTAAAAGTGAGGCCAACCGCCCTATGGAAATTACCATGGGAAAAACGCGTTTTGGGACCCCCCTTTTTTCTCGGCCCCCCTTGACGAACCCCCCCCAAATTTTCAGGGGCTGCTCAGAAACAAAATGTTTCATTTTCCTGAAAATTTCAGCCAATTCCGTCCACAAACGCCAAAGTTATTAGACATAGAATTTTCAAAAATCCCATAGAGAAAAAATCCTAACTATATATACCTACTGGCGACCGCCAGTAGGTAATATATATATATATATATATATATATATATATATATATATATATATATATTATAAGTAGGTAGTTATAGTTAGGACCTATTTTCCATAGGAAATCCGCAACATCCTATTCGGAATAACTTTGGCGCCGGTCGACGAATCATTGCAAAATTCTCCAAGAAGATGGGGCAAGCCGAGAAAAAAGGGGGGTCCCCAAAACGTGTTTTCCCTATGCAGGTTTCCATAGGGACCTTTAAGTGAGGCTACAGCCCGAACTGCTGAACGGAATTACACCAAATTTGGCAAAAAGGTAGAGTTTGTGTCGCAGATTACGCTTTTTGTTAAATGGTGTAAATCCGTTTGGTAGTTCCTTAGAAAATTAAATGTAAAATCATAGATATATTTGCGAAGTGTTACCGCACGCGTACCGTCCGATGACAGTACGCGTACCATTATGAGCACGAGCTGCATGCTAGTTGGCTGAAATCTATCTGTAAACCCTCCAAACCAGGAAGTCTTGGCAGCCATCTTGTGTCTCGGTAGAAGAGAGGCACAAGAAAAGTGATAAACAAGTGCGCAAAAGACGCAAAGGGGGCAGAGTAGAATGACCCTGACCCCCTAGGCCTGCTCAGGGGGTCCCACAAGGACCCCCAAGGCCAAAAAAAAGATTTTTCTTTTTTTTAAAATCACGGGATACGCGTAATGTACGCGTACCCTGCTGATCCCCCCCAAATATTAAGGCACCACTCTGCAGACACACCCCCTGGCGCGTTTCGAGAGGGAGAAATAATTCTCCTTGAATACTGCTGGTCCCTAGGGGCCAAGTAGACTACCAGGAACCTCCAGTATGCGCCAGGGGGCTGCCTTGCAGAGACGTGTAAAGAGGCCATGCCCCTTTTTACACCTCTCTGCAACGCAACCCCCTGGCCCATACTGGAGGTTCCTGGTGGGCTAGTTGGCCCCCAGGGACTCCCAGTATTCAAGGGGAATCAGTTCCCCCTCTGCAAACGCGCCAGGGGGCTGCCTTGCAGAGATGTGTAAAGAGGCCACGCCCCTTTTTACACCTCTCTGCAACGTAGACCCCTGGCGCATACTGGAGGTTCCTGATGGGCTAGTTGGCCCCCAGGGACCCCCAGTATTCAAGGGGAATTAGTTCCCCCTCTGTAAACGTGCCAGGGGGCTGCCTTGCAGAGACCTGTAAAGAGGCCTCGCCCCTTTTTACACCTCTCTGCTATGCAGCCCCCAGACGCATACTGGAGGTTCCTGGTGGGCTAGTTGGCCCCCAGGGACCCCAGTATTCAAGGGGAATTAGTTCCCCCTCTGCAAACACGCCAGGGGGCTGCGTTACAGATAGGTGTAATGGGGCCACGCCCCTTTTTACACCGCTCTGCAAGGCAGCCCCCTGGTGCATACTGGAGGTTCCTGACCCCCTAGGCCTGCTCAGGGGGTCGCACAAGGACCCCCAAGGCCAAAAAATATATATTTTTTAGAAACAATCACGAGATACGCATAGGGTACGCATAGCCTGCCGATCCCCCCCAAAAAATTAAGGCACCACTCTGCAAACGTGCCCCCTGGCGCATTTGCAAAGGGGGAAATAATTCCCCTTGAATACTGGGGGTCCCTGGGGGCCAAGTAGCCCACCAGGAACCTCCAGTATGCGCCAGGGGGCTGCCTTGCAGAGACATGTAAAGAGGCCACGCACCTTTTTACACATCTCTGCAACACGTCCCCCTGGCGCATACTGGAGGTGCCTGGTGGGCTAGTATTCAAGGGGAATTAGTTCCCTCTCTGCAAACACACCAGGGGGATGGCTTGCAGAGACCTGTGAAGAGGCCACGTCCCTTATTACACCTCTCTGCAACGCAGCCACCTGGCGCATAGTGGAGTTTCCTGGTGGGCTGGTTGGCCCCCAGGGACCCCCAGTATTAGAGGGGAATTAGTTTCCCTTCTGCAAACGCGCCAGGGTGCTGCCTTGCAGAGACCTGTAAAGAGGCCACACCCCTTTTTACACCTATCTGCAACACAGCCCCCTGGCACATACTGGAGGTTCCTGGTGGGCTAGTTGGTCCCCAGGGACCCCCAGTATTCTAGGGAAATTAGTTCCCCCTCTGCAAACGCGACAGGGGGCTGCGTTGCAGAGAGGTGCAATGAGGCCATGTCCCTTTTTACACCTCTCTGCAACGCAGACCCCTGGTGCATACTGGAGGTTCCTGGTGGGCTAGTTGGCCCCCAGGGACCACCATTATTCAAGGGGAATTAGTTCCCCCTCTGCAAATGCACCAGGGGGCTGCGTTGCAGAGAGGTGTAATAAGGCCACTCCCCTTTTTACACCTCTCTGCAAGGGAGCCCCCTGGCGCATACTGGAGGTTCCTGACCCCCTAGGCCTCTCAGGGGGTCCCACAAGGACCCCCAGGGCCCCCAAATTTTTATTTTTTTTAAATCGCAGGATACGCGTAGGGTACGCGTACCCTGCCGATCCCCCCAAAAAATTAAGGCACCACTTTGCGAACGCGCCCCCTGGCGTGTTTGCAGAGGGGGGGAATAATTCCCCTTGAATACTGGGGGTCCCACCAGGAACCTCCAGTATGCGCCAGGGGGCTGCCTTGCCGAGACGTGTAAACAGGCCACGCCCCTTTTTACACCCCTCCGAAGAAACATCCTAGTGGTGCCTGCTCTGTGCCTAATAGATGCCTCTTCCAGAGGCTGTTACCCTTCGGGAGTCTGTTTGGGAGGCATGTAATTGGCAGCAAAGCCACAGCCTTTTCTCGTGTGAATCCCTTTTGTTCTCCTTTTGCATTTTAACTGAATATAACTTTATTAGAGAATTATCTAATTTATAAATACAAATATTTTCATTTTACAAAGTTTTTCCTAACCATATTTTAATTTACAATTCTTTGATTATTAAAAGTTTTAATGATAAAATTGTGAAATACATGTTCTTACTTACATTTAAGACAGAAAATAAAAACCTGTTTTAAATTACATATTTGTGCAGTCCAACCATTAGTGTAATAAAATTGTAATGGACATTAAAATTGTGGTGCAAGCATTCATCATGATAATCAACACTTACACCAACAATATAATTGAAGTGTTAATACAGGTGTGTTTATTTAAACTTTAAAAAGTGAGAAAAATAAACACATATACATTACAACTTAAAAAAATTGAAATAAAATGTAATAAAATACGGAAAATGCACTAGACAAAGGGAAAATGTTACATGAATAAATATATAAAATAATTTAAGTTTCGAGCTAACAATGATTTTACTTTTTTTTTAATTACCTTGTCTAGTGTAATTACTAAATTGTAATGAATGTAAATGATTCAAAATTTGTGTAATGTGTATTTTTAGAATTTGATTGCTCATGAAAACTAACTAAACATGCAGGAAGAAAGTTCTGGCGGAGATGGTGGCACTCGAACTCTCAACCAAGACCTGCCGACATCTAAATTGAGCGGGTGGACTGCCAACTAGAATGGGCGGGGAAACCAATGGATGTGATAGCGGGACCAGATTCACAAGATCTAATCCAGACTCTTTGTTTTAACTATGACCACATACTGGACTCTGAGGAAGAGACATCAACAGTGCTCTAAATTCAAACTAGACTAACACAACATGGAAAAAGTTATTGCTGGTCTGCTGGATACACAAAGGCTGCTGGACAAATAGAGACTCATGCATCTAGACAGGAAGGAGGGTTCCTTTATGTCTTCTATACATGGATCATGATAATGACTAGACTACTGGCATGGGCACTCTCATTGCAGCATATGTCAGAACAGCTCTCTGATTAATCTTTTAGTGTTGCTCGCGTTGACTTTCCCAGCTTTCAGCCGCCCCAATTCTTGTGGAAAGTACACTCTGGTGCCCTGTTATACTCAGCATTTAGAGATGAACTTAAAAAAAATGCAATGCTTTTTAACAAAATGCTGATATGATTGATAGCATAGGCAATCTATGGGAAACCTTCAAGGTGATGGTGAGGGGAGCATAAATTACAAAACAACATGGAATCTTAAAAACACACTGGCAATTATGCAATAAAGAGAGCAAGAGATTCACAAGCTTGAACTCAAACTGGAAGTCAAGATGGACTGCTTACTACAAGATAACATGCAATAAAATATCACAAATATACAATGAGATTGCTGGGTGTGATGTCACTCACTGCCTTGGCAGGCTACAGTTCATTCTCTGTAGAGGGGGAGAGACACAGAAAATATCTAGCAGATTGACTCAATTCACCATGGACTATCAATTATATTCCATTGATAACCTTATGGATTGGCCAGTTAGGCTGCCATACGGAAAGCATAGTAGAAGTATTTATAATTTTTTATTCAATGTTCCAAACTCAGCATGGATTATCACACAGTAAATCGCCTAGCACAGATGGCCTGCCGAACATATGTTATAGGCAATTCACACCTATACTAGCTCCATACTTGTATGCGCCATTTGATATGGCTTGAAAAGAACAGCCTCCCTTCCTTCACGGGGTGGGTGCTTCTAATCACGTTTCTCAAACCTGCAATCCATCATACCTATGTGAATCATAACAAGCACTAATACTCGTAAACACTGATGCCAAAATACTGGCTAAAATATTGTCAAATGAGGATTCATCCACATGAAGCACACATCACGTAGTTTACTGCAAAACAATGCGAGACAGAGCATTTTGGTAACTGCTGCTATACTTTGGAACGCTCTTCCTGTGAAGTGAAGTAATCATCTTAAATTTTGGCAGCTGTTGAATGAAAACCTGCCGTTTTTCAAGTATTTATGATTTCTAGTTGAGCAAGCGACTAGTCTAGGTAACAGTTTCATTATTTTGGATTAGCGGCAAAAAAACACAATTGTGGATGTATGCCTGCGCTAACAAATCACAACAAATAATAATACTCAAGAAGGACATGCTTTGCTCACTCTCTTAACATGCTCAGGCAATGAGCCTCACCATTTGGACCCTCAAAGGATGGTAGCAAAATACCAATGCTCAGTGCCTGACTTGTTTCCAGGCAACCAAAGGAAACTGCCTTTACACCGACGTCTAAGCCGCGCAATGTTTTTACCACCAGCCTGTATCACACATGCCTGCATCAGGTAGGTGTTTGTGCCTTTACCGCGCATATCTTTGTCACGCATGGTAACTATATGAATACATGTGCATTCGTAAAACAAAGCTGTTAGTCTGTCTTCTACCAAACAGTACTGCATATAGGGCATACACTACGGATGCAGATTCCCACTGCATTGGCATTATTTCGCCTGGTATTAATGCAACTCTGGGTACCAATGATTCCGAAGTGCAAATGTATCACGGGATTATGCGTAATGACGTATGTGCACCATCAACGAAATAGGGAATAATATCAGGAAATCCAACTTGCGGTGGCACGCATTTCTGGATACCTGTAGGTTACAGAATATGATTTAGCCACACAGTGCGGAAACAGATCGGTGGTTGCTGCTCTCTGTTTCTTACCTTGGCTGTCTTCAGCTCATGCACAGAATTCGAGCAGTTAATGAGCCACTTCACGAGCCAGATGCTCGGCACTGGCATTTCTCGATACTGGCCCAAATGACAGTACACCACATGGTGGCAACCTACGTATAATTTTGAGGTGAGCACAACAACACGGTTTGGTAAATCAGTACACATTAAAAATGAATAATACCTGCCAATACATTCTTATAGCTTTAGGTGGCCTGGAATAGTCTGAAGTGTTACAATGTAGAAGTGCGATGGGTAGTAATTATATTGGTACTGTCATTGGCAGCGCTGGCAAGGGCAGTAGGTGATGCAAGCTGCAGAGTCCTCCTGAGAAGGGTACTGATACTCACTTTTTTTACTCACTCTTTTTTTTTTTTAGCAAATCAAGCACTTGAGCAGTACAGTGCTCTGCCTTCAGAACAGTTACACCGCCCTTTAGGCCCCTTTCTGAATACGAGAATGACTCTCACAAAGCACATTTTACTGATAAATATCGTATTACTTGGGCTGCTACTACGCTGCATTAAGGATGATGATCACAGAGGTCCACAGTCTGTTGTGATTTACAATTTTAAACATTGAAAAAGATATATAGCAGGTACATTATATTGACTCAAAAGAATTTTCAAAACTGACCCTTCATTGCAAGTTGTTTTAGTTGCTATGACCTTTTCTATCATTTTAAAATGTGTTTAGAAAAACAGAGAATCCTTTGATATTGTGGTCACATTGCTTCATTTTACTTCTGCACCAGTTTGTTTCTCTCGTGTTTTGGCCCTCCAGCATTTAAACAAATCAGCTGCTGCCTCATTCATCTCCCATCACATATAATTAATTAGCAGTATATAATTACCTCTCCTGTGCTAACAAGCTCCTGTTATCTAATCTTTCCTCCTAATGCAAAGCCTTCAAATCCTCCATTATTTTGCCAATATTCGCGCGCATTAATTCTCCTATATAACCACGCTTGGAGGTTGAAACCGTTTAATCATAGAAGGAGTGGAATGCAGCGCTTAATCTGGACTAGTTCAAGTGGAAAACATTACAAGAGCTGGAAAATAGAGGTATGCAGAAAGCCTGTAATTATCTGGGGTGTTGTCAGATTGACTGAATAACATTCACAGATAAAGGTTCTTGTAACATTCCTTGCAAATGGCGTATACTGGGCGCCACATTACGAACAGTTTTGAATACCTCTTTCCCTCAGATATAGTAAAGGTTTTCAGACGGGCATTCACGAATGTGAATTAAAAAAGTATGGGTACTATTGCTACTAAAGCTTGTCAATATCGCTCTCTGAAGTCATATATCTACCTCAGAAAGCTTGGTGTACCCATAAAGTCAGGTATTCGAATCGTGGCAGGTCTGAGTATGGTTTGCTGGTTTCAGACGATGGTGTAACTACTCATGAAAAGGGGACCCCTGAAATTGATTTTAGGCAGAGAAGCAGACTAAAAGACAGCTAATAAAGCTCAAAATAAATATTCTACCCTTTGACGTTTTAAATATGCTATGCGTCATCTGATTTATTGACCACTCTTCCTAGACCAAAAACTATATTATTCACATCATCCAAGATATATTAAACATTGCTTTATTTTCTATTTTTTGTCTTTTCATCACAAATATATTAATATATCACAAATAAATATCACTTCTAAAAGATTATAGAAAAACCAGATCGCATTACAAATCTTCCACTCACAACATACATACAACTTCATGCTCAAACATCCTCACACAGACCACAGGTACATACATAACATTTATATCAAGAAGCATAATATGCACCAAGTCCCCTCAAAATGTGTGACAATAATGTTCATCAAACAAAGACTTTACAAACAATTAATCAGTTTTCCAAAAACAAAAAGATCAAGGGGATTCATATAGGGAACACAGTCACAGCGCCAACGCGAGTTTCTGTCGCTGCCCGCGTCACCCACAGGGGGACATCAGCAGGGCAGCCCCCTTAGTGCCCATTAGTCGGAGCCCCCCCTCCTTCGTCAGTCCTGGTCGAGGGGGAGGCTCGGGCAGTTCACCTGCCCCTCCCCCGGCCGGGTGCACCAGTGACGTGCATCCGGGGGAGGGCGCGTTGGGGCCGGGCCGAGCACTTAGGCCCCTGTCGCCCAGCACGCAACCTCTTTGCCGGTCGTCTGCCCTCCCGGCTGCCCCTGTCTGGCCGCTGTACCGGTTGTCCTGCGCCTGCCTGCCTCGCTGCATGCCTCGCTGTAGCAGGGTTGCTCGAACGCGGTGAGTCCTATATCAAAGCCCCCCTCGTGCCCGCTCCCCCCCTTCTGGGGGTTGCAGCTGCGACGGGCGGCCCGCTTAGCTGCGGGCCGCTGAGGCTGGTGGCAGGCAGGCCACATGATGTACGGATATCCCCCCCTAGTGCCCGCTCCCCCCTTCCTGCGCTGGGCTGGGAGATTTACGGCCATTACGTCCGGGCCTTTTGCGGGGGCGATAACTCTGTAGGGGCTGAGGCCTTCGTGCGCTGTGGTTATCTCAGCGCTCTCGGTTCCCCGTTGGGGGTAACTACGTCTTTCAGGACGGTCGCTTTCTGCCCTGTGTAGCGAGGCAGTCGTTCAGCAAACATCCCTCCCCCCCCACTCGTCCCAAGCTTGACGGAATGTGGGCTAGTAGATGAATTCCCGTGAAATAGAACGCCCTCCGCAACTTTGATGTGGAATCTTTCAGTTACCTGTTGCTGTTTTTGGCCGTAACACTTGTACTACCGAGGGGTAACATTGGACCAGCTAATGTGAAAATGTGTAAAAAGGTACAACTAAGGAAGTGATACTGCCACAAAGTGTGCCGCAATACGCCGCATAATTTGGCCAACCTTACCACAGGTTTTGATCATTCTCTGTCGCATAATTCTAGTGGCGGTGCCCGTAGGCCGCCAACTCTGGTGACTGCTAGACTGTAGTTTGCAGTCTCAACCACACATGAGAGGTGACCCCTGTTGGCTCAGGGGACTCTGTCTGCCCCTTTCCTCCCCGCCTCGGCCCTGTCCAGAAGTATCTGTGGCAAAAGCCACGATTGGGGCAGGCGAGGCGAACAAACAGGTTTTTAAGATCTCCAACCGAGCCTGCTCCACCACTGGAGGGGTTCCAGCTGGGCGAACATGTGGTGGCTGTTGGGGAAGCGTTGACCACCCCGCACTCGTCGCGCTGCTTGGGGCTGTGTGTGTGTGGGACATGGCACGAGTGTGCATCACGGGGCACGCCGAGCGCTCGGAGCGGCACCGGGGGGAAACATGGCATAACGGGTATGTGTACAGTTTTCTCCGTCCACCTCCTGGCCATGGTACGGTTCCTGCAGGGTTGGTTGCGGGGGCTGCTCGCAGATCGTGACGTACTCGGGCGAGTCTCCCACGCTGGGAGTCGCGGTGGTCCGGGAGCGAGCAGAAAGCTTATGTGCCCGCTCTCCCACCTGTGGTGGTAAGGCTGGGACAGGGCGGCCCACGTGGCCATTCCGTACACGTGCCGGCGCGCTCACGGTAAGTGGTGGCTGGCACGGGTGAAGTACGGGACCTGGAAATGATTACCCGCAACGTTGTTCAAGTGCGGCGTGATTGCGAGTCCTTGCCTCGGACCACGAGCTAGTCCCCCCGCGCATAGAATAGACTTGCCGGATCGTTAACTAGTGATTTTGACATGTAAAGCACGTCGCATGTACGCTTAACAACAGCTGTTAAAAGAGGAGTTGGCCTAGCGGGCAGGACGCTCAACCTCGGACCTGGAGGAACCGGTTTCGAGGCTCGGTAGGGCGCCAAACATCCTGTAATTCTTGGCAAATAACTTCACCTCCCGTGCCTAATAAAAATGAATGGGTGTCTGCATGTAACGTAACCGGTGATATTCATAGCGCTATGATACTCGATTCGGTTTAAGTCTAGTTCGCACCATATAAAACTCTGCAAAACAAACCCTTTTAAAACAAACCCTTTTCAGAGCACACGGTTGAATGAGTCAAATGGTGAGCGCTCGCTTAGCATGCGAGAGGTAGAATTTTCTCCCCGTGCATAATAAAAATGAATGGATGTCGGCATGTGATGCAACCGGTGACATGATACTCGATTCGTTTTAGGTCTAGTTCGCACCATATAAAACTCTGCAAAACAAGCTCCGTTCAGAGCACAGGTTGAAATAGTCAAAGGTAGAACGCCCGCTCAGCCTGCGCGAGGTAGCGGGATTGATGTCCGCACTCTCCATTCTAAAGAATTTTCTCCCCGTGCCTAATAAAAATGATTGGGTGTCTGCATATAACATAACTGGCGATATTCAAAGCGCGATGAGACTCCATTGGGTCGCTGATTACTGTAGTGCCCTGATCCTTTACAAGCAGTGGCAACTGGGGAGTAAGGAGTTAGGGCAACGGGTCTCTCCCCCGCCAAGTCTCGGAGCAGCCGCGGGGGGTGTGTCTTGTGGCGTTCAGCAGGCCCGCATAGTTAGCGGGTACTAGCGGGGCACGTTGGGCGTTTGGTATCTCTGGCCCACCCTCCGCTAGGAACCTCGGGGACAGTGTGCAATCGTTTAGGCCAGCTGTCAACCTCTTCACCACCGCATGCTCCTATGCGCTGGGTGCTCGCTGGAGGGTCAGGTCGTTCACAGCAACTGGAGGCCCGCTTGAAGCGCTTGTCTTCTGCGGGGCAGAACGTGAAGTCTGTGGGCTGGAGGGGTGTTGCGAGCCCATTAGTCGGTCTTACTGCACATCTTTCCTTATAGCTGTGTATCTCTCTTCTTCCTCTCCTCTTAACCCTCAATATCTCCCACCTCATTGTCTGCCTATGATCAAGAGAGTCGATGTGGCTGTAGACACGGCGGGTCTCGTTTTGTAGCAGGCTTTCTCTGAGGGCACCAGAAATAGAACCTCCCAGGAATCTCAATATGTCGGACAGTGGAGTGTTAACAAAATCATAAAGAGAATAGAGCATCCCCTTGAAACTAGAGGGTTCCCCTGTGTCCGGCTTGGTCTACGCTTCCTTTCCGCCCCGTGAGGCACTTAGAGCTCTGAGAGCCCATGGTAATTGCCCCCCCCCGATACCGATACAGTTTTGTTATGAATTATTCTGGCACGTGTTTTTATTATGCTGCCAGTCTCACTCCGCTTGTAGCTGATGACTGATTACTGTCCCGAAGATCTGGGGGATGGTTTGTCTGTTGCTGGCTCAGCCTCGTGGGCTTCAGCGCGGATGGTCTGCAGTTCAGGGGTGTGTGTCAGTGCTAGGGTGTGAGGTAGGAATGGTGTGGTTGGGATCGGCCACAAAGGAGGTGCGGGGCGGTCGTCTGCCAGAGGGTGGGTCTCTCTTGCACGCATAATTTTCAGATTACTATCTCCTGATATAGTCCCCACCTGTTTTCTTCCTACAAGTTAAGTTGAGTACGGATCTATTTCAGGAGGTAGAAAGGTCTTTCTCCCCTCTCCTGTTGGCTAAAACTGTCTCCCCGTTTTTTTTACCGTCTCCCATTGGCTCTTGCTGTCAAGACCTGCCTTTTTCCTACACTAAGTACCTTCTTGGGACTCGGCTGTCCTTGGGCGTTGTCTTAACATTACATCTTCCCTTCCTGGAATGGGTACATCCCCAAGTTCTGTCTACACCTTGGATTGATATGTTTCTCCATTGGACACATCTCGTTGATGTATGCACCTTTAGGGCCTGTCTGTTATTTGGGGTGGTATTAGCTTAAGAGGGGTCTGTCACCGCTGCAAGTGTGCCCATGGGGTGTGATTCACCTTGTAAATGTGGGTCCGCAGATCTGTCACGTCATGTAAAAGGTTTTCACATGTCCCTTGCTACGTGAACGCGCCTTGTAGACTGGCACCTACCTTTCTTTGTACATGTGTTCCAGGGCACAGATCTCCTTCTTTAGTACGTGTGGGTTACTGAACGGACACCCACCTCGCTTCATTCTAGTGTGAACCGGGGCCCAGGGAGTGTTGAATAGTGTGGTAGATCCTAGGAGTACATTCGGGGGGTTTAACACCCTGCCCATGTTTACCCCTGGGTCCCCTGCTCATTTGCTGGGTTACTTCCACCAGTGGATAGCGTTCAGGGGCCAGGATTGGACCTGCGGACGGTGCGATGGCGGAAAAGCGGGTAGGGAATATTCCCTATCCCTTCCAGGCGTTCCGGTGCTGGCAGCGTGCAGTCAGGTAACATACTTAGATGCTTACGAAGAGGCGCTTCTGGGCAGCATATTCAGGTTACAGGATTCCTTTAATGCCACGTCCAGGATACCAGTCAGTCATGTACCTTTCATTGGTTGATTGGGTGAAGTTGAGTGTCCTGCGAGGCCACTCATTTAGGCATCAGTTAGTTGTCATGATGGTTTTTTCCGTGTTTGATCAACCCACTGCCGGATGAGGCCCATTAATGATTCATGACCAAAGGTAGCTCCCCACTTGTTTATGTGACAATGCAGAACAAAGGGATTGTGTCTGTCTATAACACAACTGGTGCATGCGAACAGCGATCTTATACCTTTGGTCGAGTATATATAAAACTTCAGGAAAGATGTTTGTGCAAGGGGGCTTTCTGCACACCTTCATGTATAATGCATCGTTAAATTCTGGGATGTCTGGGCTGGTCGGGTCCCTGGCCAGGAGTCACATCTGAGAAGATGAGGAAGGCCGTTATAAATATAGGATGGGGCCAAAACAAATCATTCATTATTGGGTCAAATTCCAGTTCTACTTCTATAGTACCAAAACTCTGTAACAATCAATATAACTGAAGGCAGAAAAGCTGGCTACACTAGGTTTTGACTCTTTGGGTAAGATCCTAACAAGTTACACGTGGAGTGACCTTCACTTTTGGGGTAGTCACCATAACCTAAGCTTAATAGGAAGGGATATATAGCAGATAGTTGAAGCTCAGGGCGGCATACATGCCCACCGATTACCAGGTGCAGACTTTAACAGAAGCAGACACGATGTAGGAGGTAGGTAGCAAACAATGCGTATCAAGATGATAGGGACATGTACAGGTTACAAAGAGCACCTAAAACAGAAGGATAATACTGCAGTAAATGACGGACTCTCCAAATCACAAGAACACCATGGGAAGACACTCCCACAGCCATGGAGAATAGAACTTGCTGCAATTAAAAGGGTTTCTGCAGATAATGGGAAGGGCATAGTTGTAGTCAGAAGTGCCATCAAAGGAGGAGAACTTGGAGGTCAGTTTGGGGGCCTGGGATGGGGAGGGTTCCTGGGCTGAATGGTAAGGGGTGGAGTTAAGATGTGACACTAAATATCACACACCAAAGTGCAATGGTCATTATCAGGCTCAGCATCTGTCTAAATGACGTATTTCAAGACACAACACCACACTCCTACCTCGGTCAGTACACAAGCGCGTGCCACAACCAACCCCCCCCCCCTGTGAGAATGCCTAGGGGCAAGCCAGTTCTCTTACTGACAAACAGGCTTGGCCTTGGTAACAAGGGGCATTGAGGGCCTTGCCTTATTGCAGAGAATAGATGTTTTGCCCCACATGCAGGAACCATGCTGGGGAACCGCCCAACTCACATGGGGGGCCACCAAAAATATCCACAGGTATAAGGGTCATGCACACTGGGGGGGGCAGTGGGCTGTGACCTAGCGCACCCAGGTTCCCCCCCCAGGTGGTAACGTAGGAGGAAGAGCCAGGGCGGGCTCCGTGCTGGGAGCCTGAATGTAGTTTCCAGTTAGGGGCTCTAGGGGGGCAACCAGGTTACTGCTTGTAGGGGAGAGTGAAAGCAGTGTTAAAAGCGCAGCGATTGCGCAATTTACCATGGTATTTGCCCCAAGTGTGCCCAAGTACTCTAGGCAGCTGCTGGCATCAGCTCATAGACGACAGGGCGAGTAACCACAAGGGTAGACGGTCGCCCGGAAGAGGGCGTATATGCCTGGCTTGCGCATGCCCAATCCAAGATCAGGATTATCCCACAAAGGCTGCCCCACACCATTGTGTTCTTAGATCCTCCCGCGGGTTGACTGGGAGTAAATTCTGTAAGGGGTCCCCCCATCCGCATTGTTTTAGTGAGCAGCATTAAGTGTCACTCGTAATTTTAATGTCACCCATAGCCCATTATGGAGGGTTGCTTGGTGTTCCGTCGGCCCTAGAAGGGACAAGTATATTGCTTCAGGTCCCCCCCCCCTTAGATGACAAGGACCCAAGGACACCCGTCTCTGAGTCACCATCCCACCATCCCAGGGCAGGACAGTCCCCGAGGGGGAAATTGCCATGCGGAAGGGAGATATTAGGCAGTAGTTACTGCCCGAAAAAGGCTCAGCGAGTTAGTAATGGTGTTACTAGTCGCCCTACTGGGTTTTACATCAGGACAGGGTGCATGCCTAACAGCCGCCGGGGACCCAACGAATGCTCAAGAGGGTTGGCTGGGCTCGAGACGGGATTGCACGACTAAGGCGAATACACTAAGGGGCTAGCACACAAGAAGAAATGGAGGCCCATGCCCCTTTGCCCGTAAGATAAACCAAGTCAGATAAAGTCTCCTGCGCCAGGGCCGGAGTGGCAGGATAGTACCCAGGATGGGAGATGATCATGGTGGCGCTCCACAGATTAGGGACAGCCGCTCAAACTAGCTGGAGCCTGTAAAGGGGGTCCCCAGCAAAGCCACCATGAAAGGACTATGGTTAGACAAGTGACCCACTAATTTGTAGCCCGGAACCATCCTGGTATGAGTATTAGGGTCATAAGGGGTTAACAGGGTCTAACTATCTGCAGGTTGGCACTACATGGAATATGCAATGTCTTAGGGGACACCTTGCACTATTCCTGCTTACCTGATGTGCCCCCGTTGCGGGCGCCAGGGATAAAAGGAACGTAACTATGAAGTTGTCGGGTCAAGGTGGCAAAGTCGGGATGGATATGTTTCTCCCGGAAGTGCATGATGCCCTTGAAGCTGTGGGAAGCAAGTAGGGAGCACAGAGGTGGGGGGCTCTGTCATCGACGGTAGCCTCCACCAGAGCTGTGGCGGAGTTACAGGGCGATCTGGAGACCGACAGGTACAGTAAGGGTACCTCTGCGGCAGACGGGTACAGTAAGGGTACCTCTGCCTGTCACAGTAAGGGTGCCAGAGCCAAAGACCTGGAGCCGCAGGGAGGTTCCAGGAAAACCACGACGGCGTCCCGTTAGTCTTTTGGGCGGTTGGGGGGCCTTACCAACCGGGGGTGTGCCATACCACGCTCCGCCCTGAAAGGGGGGGCGGGAGTATAAGACATGATCACGTGATCCACAAGGGGATCAGCAAAGGCTGCACTGTCCGGGCGTCGACCCACCGTGCCGGCTGGCTCTTAAGGCGGGCAGGGCAGCTAGGGGCTGCCTTCCCTGGATCGCCCGTAAGATAACCCACTAAAAAATGTCATACTTTGTGTTGTATGAAAATAAACCTGCAGCAGTTCTATACCCATAACAATGTGTCCGGTGTAATCTTTATATGGGCAAGTGTATAAAATGCAGGGGGGAGCGGATGACGGTGTGGGCACTAGGGGAAACACCCCTTCTTTGGGTAGCTCCTTCTTCAGGGCCCATATGGACAAAAAAGCAATGGGACCGGTCTCTTGTAATGGGGGACAATATTGGAGAAGTCTCCTTGGTGTAAAAACAAGGGCCACTGATCGATTTCAAATGGAGAGCAGCCTATGATTAGGAAGAGAAAATGGACCTCTGAAAGCTGTGATCTCAACAGGTTTATATAGAACGTGCAACACGAGATACTTTTCTCACGGAAGGCCTTTAAAATGAAAACCACAATATATGGGGGTTAGTCTTTAAGAGTGTGACTGTTGGGGATGACTCCAGGCAGTTTCTCAGTATTTTCACACCGCGTAGAAAAATGTATTGCGCATTCGTCCAATAATCGATTTAATCTCTCATGGGCCAAGATTCATAAACGTTATCCCGCCTCCGTTTGAGCTTGAATGTCGGTGCTCAACAAAGAAGAATTCCCTGCATTAAAAAGAGCTTGTTCCATATAGGGGCATAGTGGCAGAGCGTCGCGCTCATGGAGAAAAAAACACCCAGAGTCAAATAAATCAATGTTTAATATATCTTGGATGGTGTGAATATTATAGTTTGTAGTCTAGCAAGAGTGGTCAATAAATCAGATGACGTATAGCATATTCAAAACGTCATAGGTAGAGTATTTATTTTGTACTTTATAGTGCTTCAGACGATTGTGTACCAAGGTGAAACATGTTGTAATGCAAGTGAGCAAAAACATGCCTCGGCCCTTGGGTAAATAGGAAGACAGCTATATTTGGCATGCAATGGCCCGAGTGCCACAGCACCTGCTACACTGAGAGTGAATCCCTAGTCCACTTGTTGAAAAATGATTACCAATGACTGCTAATAACTTGATTGACAAATCTTCACAAAACTTTCCCAAGTAAAAGTTCATCCACCTCAGCTCTTTCCTGGAAAGTCTAAGTGTGGGCTGCGAAAAAAGGGGGTCCCAAAATGTAAATTCCCCATACATTTTCCTAGACTTCTTTAAAACAGGTTATAGCAATAACTGCTGAACGGAATTACAACAAATTTGGTAGGAGGCTAGTTTTTGGTTTGCCGATTGTGCTTTATGTAATATGTTGTACATCTATTGAATAGTTTTTGAGATATTTTGGGTAAAAAATTAAAATTGATATTTTGTCAGTTGGGCTTGCAAGAGTTTCCAAGACTCTTGTGGGAGCGCCATTTAAAAAATAGACTGTTCGGATTTGCCCAGGGAGCTTTATTTCCCTTGGGTTAACTCGTTCCCTAAGGAGTCAGACTCCCTCGAGCACTCTGATGGGTTGCCAGCAACATAAGAAAAATGTTGCTGGCCGCTCTTACAGGGCTCGGGGACTTAGTCTCCTATCCTGAAGTTGTAAAAACAAAAGCTATATGGGGCAGGGTAGGGATAGCATAACATACTAGTTCACATGGGGGGGACCAGTGGGAGTCCTCTAGGTCCAAAAAGAAAACAAAAACAGCAAAACATGCAGCGATCACGTGAGTCACTGGATCAGGAAAAAATACAAAATTGCGGCTGGGCTACATTAATTTATATTGTGTCTCCAAGGAGTCTACCAGTTTAGACTGTACTAAGAAAAGGGAGGGGGGCTGTGTAGCATCCCTCCCGAGCCATTTGAGGCCCAGGGAACCCCAACTTAGATGACAACATTGATTTTTATGGAGAGGGGGGCCACATGGCCCCCTCCCTGAGCCTCTAAAGTCACTGGGTAGCCCACTCCTGGTGCCAAAAATGCATAATATGGGATGGGGGCACAAGGTCCCTGTCCTGAATCTGAAAAGGCTCTTGGGAGCCCACCCCTGGGGATGATTCCTTTAAGGGAGGGGGCAGCCCCCCCATCCCTGACCCATTAATGCCGCTGGGGCCCCATTCCCCAGGGTTGGCTCACTGACAATGTCCCAGGGTGCCAACCACCAGGACATAGCTGTTTCCCTTCCCACACCAGAGTGGATAGAAAAACCTGTGTTTGCTCTCATTTGGCTGGATCATTTCTACATATCCTGCCAAGTAGGAGCAAACATCAAGTCTGCTCTCAGCTGGCGGGAGCTTCAAAATTGCTTATACCAGCTGGGAAAGAACGTTAGATTTGTTTACTTTCCCAGAGTGATATAGGCAAGGAAACAGATCTAAAAATTGCTACCTCCTGGAGGGAGGTGCATTATTAGCTGCTGCCTCCAAGTGGGAGCCAGCTGGCCCACAGGGGCCTTGAGCCTCCCCCCGTAGCCCTCAACAATAGTGTGGTGAGTGCCCTGAGTGGGCACCATGCCATCCACCATTAAGTTGCCAGAGCTGAGGGATAGGGTCCCCGGGGTTGAAATCACCCCTGTGAGTGAGGGCATCAGGCCCCTTTTAATTATTGGCCAGACCCCAGCGGATGGGGCCCCTAAAGCTAATATCAGACCGGTGAGGGGGACATGCACCCTCCTTCACCTCTAGAAAATGTGCCGGACCCGGGAGATGGGCTCCATGGGGCCAAAATTGGCTGAGGGAGGGGGCTGCAGGGCACCTCCCAGGTTAGCTGCCTTTGGCAGTTGGCCACAAGACCTGACTGCAGGTCAGGCCTTGTGGACCATCCATTTCTGCACACAGCTGTCTTCATGCTGGGAATTAGCTGCCCCATGGCTTCACCATGCACAACGTCAGTTGTATTAGTGTATGGTAATTAAACATTACTTTAGTTTAAAAAACCCTAAAAATGTACTGAAAAAAACCAAAGTTTACATGGATGTTATAGTTAAGAAATAGCAATAAACACCCATAGAAATTCACTGAAATGAAATAAAGGTTACAGGGACACTATACTTAGAAATAGAATTAAAAAATCTTCTATGACATCATTGATAATATCACTGTACATTTGCTTTGAATTATTGATGAGAAAGCTGTGCATAACCAGGGCATGAGTTATAGTTACCTTAGGACATGAGTTATAGTTTCTTGAGATAATTAACTAGAACTGCTCAATTTCTAATAATGGTGTGTGTAAAATCTGAACATAACTATAAGGTCCATTTATCCTCTGCTTTTTAGTGAATATTTGAGATGTCATCAGTGGTGTCACTGACCAAGTCATGAGTGATGTAATTTGGGACGTCATCAACAGTGCATTTCAGGGGTGCGAGTTATAGTTTTTGTACGAGTGACATGTCAGCTTAACTATAAAGTCCCTGAAACCTGTGGTTTTTTCAGTGAATATACTAAATGTTAATTACTAACTATAACGTCCCTGACGTATACAGAAAGAGGAAGAAAGGCACAGAAAGAAGCAAGAGAAGTGCAGAAAAATCAATAGAGCTACAGAAAGAGGAAGAAAGGTGCAGAAAGAAGCAGGAGAAATGCAGAAAGAGTCAACAGAAGTCCAGTAAGAGGAAGAAAGGTGCAAAAAGAAGCAAGAGAAGTGCATATAGAAGCAACAGGGGTGCAGAAAGAGACCTTCTTTGACTGTACCTTCCCCATACTCATACAAAGTAGCCTATTCACTGATCCACCTCCCAAGATGTCATAAAGCTCAGGATGTTAGGCCTACTAAATGTAAAACAGAAATCCTAACCATATCACTGTTGTAAGTATGACCAGGTTTGTGAAAGTATGCATGCATGTGTCTTTGCTTTTGCCTAGTGACATGTTACATGAAAATAAACATACACATACTTGAATACCTGTGTTCCAAACAGCTTACTCTGTAAATTTGTGTACAAAAAGATAGGAGCAAGAGAATAGTTGAAAGAAGAACAGAGGTGCCGAGAGAGGGAAGAGGGGTGCAGAAGGAGGCAAGAGAAGTGCAGGAAGAGGTACCAGAGGTACAGAAACAAGCAAGAGAGGTGCAGAATGAGGAAAGAGAGGTGCTCTAAGAGGGAAGAAGAGTGCATAAAGAGGCAACAGGGGTGCAGAAAGAAGCAAGAGAGGTGCAGAAAGAAGTGAGAGAAGTGCAGAAAGAAGCAACAGAGGTGCAAAAAAAGAAAAGAAGTGCAGAAAGAGGTAACAGAGGTATAGAAATAGGTAGGATAGGTGCGGAAAAAGAGAACAGAGATGCAGAAAGAGAGGAAGAGGGGTGCAGAAATAGGCAAGAGGGGTATAGAAAGAAGCAGGTGTGGTGCAGAAAGAGGCAACAGTGGTGCAAAAAGAGGCAAGGCAGGTACATAATTAGGTAAGAGAAGTGCAAAAAGAGACAAGAGAAGTGGTGAATGAAGCAACAGAGGTATAGAAAGAAGCAAGCAGTGATGAAAGAGATAAGACAAATGCAGAAAGAAACAAGAGAGGTGCATAAATAAGATAGAGAAGTGCAGAAAGAGGCAAGTGAGGTACAGAAAGAGGCAAGAGAAATGCACAACGAGGCAAGAGAGGTGCAGAAAGAAGGAACTGAGGTTCAGTAAGAAGCAACAGAGGTGCAGAAAGAGGCAAGAGAGTTGCAGACATAGGCAAGAGAGGTGCAGATAGGAAGGACAGAGGGGTGCAGAAAGAGGTAGGAGGGGTACAGAATGAAGCAATAGAGATGCAGAAAGAATCAAAAGAGGTGCAGAAAGAGGCAAGAGAACTGCAAAAAGACGAAAGAGAGTGGCAGAAACAGGCAAAAGAGGTGCATAGAGAGAACAGGAGTGCAGACGGAGGCAAGAGAGGTACAGAAAGAGGAAAGAGTGGTGCAGAAAGGGGCAAGAGGGGTACTGAAATTTGCAGGATAGGTAGAGAAAGAAGCAAGAGCAGTGCAGAAAGAACCAACATAGCTGCAGAAGCAGGAGGGGTGCAGAAAGAGGCAACAGAAGTGCATAAAGAAACAAAAGAGGTGCAGAAGGAGGCAAGAGAACTGCAGAAAGAGGCAAGAGAGTTTCAGAAACAGGCAAGAGAGGTGCAGTAAGAGGGGTGCAGAAAGAGGCAAGAGGGGTGTGAAAAGAAGAAAGTGATGCGGAAAAATCAAGAGAAGTGCACAAAGAACCAACAGAGGTGTAGAACGAGGCAAGAGGGGTGCAGAAAGAGGCAAGAGAACTGCAGAAAGAGGCAAGAGGGGTGCAGAAAGAAGCAGGAAAGTTGCAGAAAGAGAACAGGAGTGCAGACAGAGGCAAGAGAGATGCTGAAAGAGGAAGGAGGGGTGCAGAAATAGGCAATAGGGGTACAGATATTTGCAAGAGAAGTAGAGAAATAAGCAAGAGTAGTGCAGTAAGAACCAAAAGAGCTGCAGAAAGGCATGATTTGTGCAGAAAGAGGCAACAGAAGTGCAGAAAGAAGCCCACGAGGTAAAGAAAGAGGCAAGAGAACTGCAGAAAGAGGTGTAGAAAGAGGCAAGAAAGGTACACAAAGAGGGAAGAAGGGTGCAGAAAGAGGCAAGCGGGCAGTGGTGGCTCGCATAGGCCATGCTGCAGGGTGGTGGGGCGAGGCAGGGGAGGGGCAGATTGGGGGGAAGTAAACTCGGATGTACGATGGAACAGAGGAAAGTAATTACTATGTTCCTCCATTCCGTTGCATGTCCAAATTTACTAAACTCCCCCGCCCCACAGCATTCCCTTGGCTAGCCACCACTGCAAAAGGGGTACAAAAAGAAGCAATATGGTTGCAGAAAGAAGCAACTGTGGTGCAGGAAGAGGCAAGGGAGGTACAGAAAGAAACAAGAGAGGTGCAAAAAGAAGCAACAGGGGTGCAGAAAGAGAGGTACAGAAAGAGAAAGGAGGGTTGCAGATGGAGGCAAGAAGGGTGCACAACAAAGCAAGTGAGGTGCATAAAAAGGCAACAGTGGCGCAGAAAGAGGCAAGACAGGTGCATAAACAGGGAAGAGAAGTGGAGAATGAGGCAAAAGAAGTGCTGAAACAAACAACAGAGGGCTGGAAAGAAGCAAGAGAAGTGATGAAAGAGACAAGAGAGTTGCAGAAAGAAATAGGAGAGGTGCGGAAAAAAGCATGAGAAGTGCAGAAAGCGGCAAGTGAGGTGCAGAAAGAGGCAAGAGAAGTGCAGAAAGAGGCAAGCAAAGTACAGAAAGAGCCAAATGAGGTGCAGAAACAGGCAAGAGAGGTGCAGAAAGAGGTAAGAGAAGTGCAGAAAGAAGCAGCAGAGGTGTGGAAGGAGAAAAGAGAACTGCAGAAACAAGCAAGAGAGTTGCAGAACAAGGCACTAGAGTTGCAGAAAGAGGGGTGCAGAAAGAGGCAAGAGGGGTGCAGAAAGAAGCAACAGAGATGCAGAACAAAGCAAGAGAAGTTCAGAAAGAACCAATGGAAATACAGAAAGAGGCAATTGAGGTGCAGAAAGAGGCAACAGGGGGCAGAAAGAAGCAAGTGAGGCGCAGAAAGAGGCAACAGTGGTGCAGAAAGTAGCAAGACAGGTAAAGAAAAAGGCAAGAGAGAGTGCAGAAAGAAACAAGAGAAATGCTGAAACAAGCAAAAGAGGTGTAGAAAGAAGCAAGAGAAGTATAGAAAGAGGCAGGTGATGTGCAGAAATAGGCAAGATAAGTGCAGAAAGAGGCAAGAGAGGTGCAGAAACAGGTAAGAAAGGTGCAGAAACAGGCAAGAGGGGTGCAGAAAGAGTCAAGAGAAGTGCAGAAAGAAGCAACAGAGGTGCAGAAGTAGGCAAGAGAACTGCAGAAAGAGGCAAGACAATTGCAGAAACAGGCAAGAGGGATGCAAAAAGAGGGCTTCAGAAAGAGGCAAGAGGGGTGTGAGAAAAAGCAAGAGAAGTGCTGAAAGAACCATCGGAGGTACAGAAAGAGGCAATAAGGGTGCAGAAAGAGGCAAGTGGGGTACAGAAACAGGCAAGTGAGGTACAGACACAGGCAAGAGGGGTGCAGAAAGAGTCAAGAGAAGTGCAGAAAGAAGCAACAGAGGTGCAGAAGGAGGCAAGAGAACTGCAGAAAGAAGCAAGAGAGTTGCAGAAACAGGCTAGAGTGGTGCAAAAAGAGGGGTGCAGAAATAGGCAAGAAGGGTGCAGAAAGAAGAAAGAGAGATGCAAAGAAATCAAGAGAAGTGCAGAAAGAACCAAAGGAAGTGCAGAATCAGGCAAAAAAGGTGCAGAAAGAGAGAACAGGGGTGCAGACAGAGGCAAGAGAGGCGCAGAAAGATGGATGAGGGGTGCATAAAGAGGCAAGAGGGGTGTAGACTGAGGCAACAGAAGTACAGAAAAAAGCAATAGAGGTGCAGAAAGAGGCAAGAGAACTGCAGAAAGAGAAAAGAGGTTTGCAGAAAGAAGCAAGGAAGGTGGAAAAAGAAGCAAGAGACGTGCGGAAAGAAGCAACAGAGGTGAAGAAAGAGACACTAGGGGTGCAGTAGGAAGAGAGGTACAGAAAGAAGCAAGGGAAGTGCAGAAAGAAGCAAGTGAGGTACAGAAAGAGTCAAGAGAAGTGCAGAAAGAGCCAAGAGAGGTACAGAAAGATGGTAGAGGGTTGCGGATAGAGGCAAGAGGAATGAACACAAAAGCAAGTGAGGTGCAGAAAAAGGCAACAGTGGTGCAGAAAGAGGCAAGACAGGTGCAGAAACAGGCAAGAGAAGTGCAGAAAGAGGCAAGAGAAGTGCTGAAACAAATAACAGTGGGGTAGAAAGAAGTGAGAGGAGTGATGAAACAGACAAGAGAGTTGCAGAAAGAAATAAGAGAGGTGCAGCAAAAAGCATGAGAAGTGCAGAAAGAGGCAAGTGAGGTGCAGAAAGAGGCAAGAGCAGTGCAGAAAGAGGTAAGTGAGGTGCAGAAAGAGGCAAGTGAGGTGCAGAAAGAGGCAAGAGGGGTGCAGAAAGAGGCAACAATAGTGCAGAAAGAAGCAACAGTGTTGGGGAAGGAGGCAAGTGAACTGCAGAAAGAGGCTAGAGAGTTGCAGAGAAAGGCAATAGAGGTGCAGAAAGAGGGATGCAGAAAGAGGCAAGAGAGTGCAGAAAGAAGCAAGAGAAATTCAGAAAGTACCAATGGGGATACAGAAAGAGGCAAGCGAGGTGCATAAAGAGGCAAGAGAAGTGCTGAAAGAAGCAACAGACGGGTAGAAAGAAGCAAGAGAAGTGATGAAAGAGACAAGAGAGTTGCAGAAAGAAACAGGAGACATGCAGATAAAAGCAAGAGAAGTGCAGAAAGAGTCAAGAGAGGTGCAGAAAGAGGCAAGAGAGGTGCAGCAAGAGGGAAATGAGGTACAGAAACAGACAAGAGAGGTGCATAAAGAGTCAAGAGAAGTGCAGAAAGAAGCAACAGAGGTGCAGAAGGAGGCAAGTGAACTACAGAAAGAGGCAACAGAGTTGTAGAAAGAGACAAGAGGGGTGCAGAAAGAAGCAAGAGAGATGTGGAAAAAAGCAAGAGAAGTACAGAAAGAACCAGCGGAGATGCCCAAAGAAGCAAGAGGGGTGCCAAAAGAGGCAAGAAGAAGTGCAGAAAGAAGCAACAGAGGTGCAGAAGGAGGCAAAATAACTGCAGAAAGAGACAAGATAGTTTCAGAAGCAGGCAAGAGAGGTGCAGTAAGAAGGGTGCAGAAAGAGGCAAGAGGGGTGTGAAAAGAAGAAAGTGATGCAGAAAAATCAAGAGAAGTGCAGAAAAAACCAACGGAGGTGCAGAACGAGGCAAGAGGGATGCAGAAAGAGGCAAGAGAACTGCAGAAAGAGGCAAGTTAGTTGCAGAAACAGGCAAAAAGGTACAGAAAGATAGAACAGGGGTACAGACAGAGGCAAGAGTGCGCAGAAAGAGGGAAGAGGGGTGCAGAAAGAGGAAAAAGGGGTGCAGAAAGAAGCAAGAGAGTTGCAGAAAGAGAACAGGAGTGGAGACAGAGGCAAGAGAAGTACATAAAGAGGAAGGAGAGGTGTAGAAAGAGGCAAGAGGGGTACAGAAATTTGCAAAAGAGGTAGACAAAGAAGCAAGAAAAGTGCAGTAAGAAACCAAAAGAGGTATAGAAAGAGGCAAGCGAACTGTAGAAAGAGGAAAGAGGTGCAGAAAGAGGCAATAGAGGTACACAAAGAAGGAAGAAGGTGCAGATGGAGGGACGAGGTTTGCAGAAAGAAGCAAGAGCGGTGGAGAAAGAAGCAATAGGGATGCAGAAAGAAGCAAGAGAGGTGCAGAAAGAATCAAGGGAAGTGCAGAAAGAAGCAAGTGAAGTGCAGAAAGAGGCAAGATAGGTGCAGAAAGAGGCAAGAGAGTTGCAGAAAGAGGGAAGAGGGTACAGAAAGAGGTAAGAGCAATGCACAAGAAAGAAGCAAGAGAGGTTAAGTAAGAAGCAAGAGATACAGAAAGAAAGGAGGTGGAGAAAGAGGAGGGAGATGTGCAGAAAGAGGCATGAGAAGTGCAGAAAAAGAAAGAAAGGTGCACAAATAAGCAAGAGAAATTCAGAAAGAGGCAAGAGAGGCACAGAAAGAAGCAAACGTGGTTTGGGCACGATTACTACTCATTTAATACCCACATTGACATTTATGATGACCATTCCAGGTTTGCAAAGGGCCTTCCACCATGCAGTAATACTTGTCACTGCATTTTTGAGATAGAACAAGTTTTTTTAGTTCAAATCTGCAGATTATACAACAGATGATGGATTATGTGGGAAATGTGAAAGATTTCTAATTATGCCAAAATCGGTGCAGCCAAACAGTTACATAATTCCAGTGGCCCTGCTCATACCTCCCCTTGTTCCAGAAGTGCGCCTCAGTGGTTCCTTTTTTTTTATCTCATTGAGTTTATAGTTTAGCTTCTGTGGAAACGAGGAAGACTAAACCTGAGTTTACCACTCCACAACACAGACTACCATACCACATAAACACTCTCCATAACACATAATCCCATTCTACATAATTCCACACACTATTTGTCCACATAATTTCACCGCCCAACATACCACATAATTCTACTACATACAACATACATCATACATCCACTCCACTCCAAAAAACATTAGAAAAAAACTTTTACATTTACAATGCCAATAGCCCTATCAAATGCGAGACCTATTGTATTGCAAATGCTTCTTTAACTAGTAGTCGCATTTACAGAGGGTGGAGAAAGGGGGCTAGGCCTCCAACCATCGCTCAGGAATTCTGCTGCATAGCACTTACAGGAGGTACCAGGAGGGCTTCTTAGCCCCCAAAGTCCCCAGCAGTAAAGTGGAATGTATCCCCCTACCAGTAGTGTGCCAGGAGGCGCATTTGTAGAGTGGTGGAGAAAAGGGTGTGTGGCCTCTTAAGACCTCTTAGTAATCCCACTGTGTTGGACTTACTGGAGGTAACAGGAGAGGTAGATGGTCCCCAAGGCCATCCTTGGGGGCCAACTACCCCTCCTATTACCTTCAGTAAGTCCCACACAGGAGGATTGCTAGGTTCACACAGTGGGATTACTTAAAGGTGGTCTGAGGCCATACCCCCTTTTCCCACCACTCTGCAACTGTGCTCCTTGTTGTGCCCTTGGATTAGGATTGAAGTCCCCTTTGCTTCTGGGGGTCCTTAGGGGCCAACTAGCCTACCTCTTACCTCCTTTAAGCCCCACACAGTGGGATTACTGAGAGGTGGACACAGGCCACGTGCTCTTTCTCCACCAGTTGGGTAACGCGCCCCCTGGCATGCTCTTGGTTTGGAGATGAAGTTTCCTTGCCTCCTGAGGGTCCCTGGGAGCCAACTAGTCCTCATGTGTTCTCTAGTAAGCCCCAAACAGCTGGATTGATGAGAGTGTTCGGAGGCCACGTCCATTTTTAATACCACTCTGCAAACGCATCTCATGGCGCAATACTGCTTGGCGCATGAATTCCACTTTAGTCCTGAGGTCCTCAGGACACATGTGGACCTCATTGTGCCCCAGCGACAAGAGGCGCGTCTGCAGAATGGTGTAAAAAGGGGCGTGGCCTCGGACCACCTCTCAGCAATCCCAATGTGTGGGGCTTACTGGAGGTACCTGGTGGGCTAGTTGACCACTAAGAACCCTCAGGATTCGAGAGAACTTGACATCCCGACCCAAAATACCTCAGAAGGGTGCGTATGTAGAGTGGTGCAGGGAGGGGGCAGGACCTCCGGCAAGAGGCCAGCTTCTCTTTTCTCTCTAATTTTTGGAAGGGGGCTGTGTGTTTTCCTATGGAAACTAGGTCCTAACTATAACTACCTACTGGCGACCGCCAGCAGGTTATATATATATATATATATGAAAACCAAGTCTTCAAAACAGCAAAAACTCCTGCAACAGAAGACACGGACCCCAGGCTGCAGTAAGGTAGATTTTATTCACCTCTCAGGCTTATATATATATATATATGTGTATTACCTACTGGCGGTCGCACTGAGAAATGTGCGCTGGGTGCATGGATCCGCTGTGATGAAAATAAAAACGAAACGCAGGCTCCTGTGCTTGTTTAAAAATTAGCTACCTTGGATGGCCAAATCCTGGGTTCTAAAATATTACATTTGATGGGGTTCCGAGGGGCCCTGTAGCCCGGGGATTGCCATTCCTCAGACTACAAAATAAATGGGTGAGGGAGCTCAAAGGTCTGTCTAAGCTTTGGGGATTACCACCCTCCGGGGCTTTTTAAATTTTGGGAGGGGGGCCACGTGGGCTCCATTCTGGAGCAATCGAACGCCTTGTGGAACACCACCGCCCAGGAGTGGCTCCTGCTGTGTCTCGGGGTGTCTACCCCTGGACACTGCTGTTTGCTATGGCAGGGCAGGAGTCGAGGTTCCCGCTGTGTCATAGCAAACTTGAGGGCATATTAAAATAGTGCCATGTTGCCGAAATGTTTTTTAAAAAGCCAAACATGCGTTGAAAATTATATTGCCCTAGGTGTTAATTGCATGTTAGCAGTCGGTTTGCTAATGGCTAGTCTTGTATCGCCAATGAGTTGCAATGTAGGTGTTCCCAGTGGCAAAGGTAGGTGTTCCTATAACAATATAACATGGAAGAGACCCCCATAAAGAGAGAGTAGGTTTTCATGTTCTTTCTTTAAAAATGCAAACCAAGTTTGCTATGGCAGGGCGGGAACCTCGGCTCTCACCCTGCCATAGCAAACAGCAGTGTTGAAAAAATCTTTCGGTAAGACAAGGATTTTTAAGTCCATTATCGCCGTTTTAGCTGTAGTTTGCTGCTGTTAAAGCGGCAATAATTTTACCGCCGTCCTTGTAAATATGCCCCAAAGTTTTGTAGTGTTGACAATCCCATCTCCTATTTAAATAGGCACGAATTATTTAGTGAAGTGCACACTGTGAATCATGAAGCAACACTGTCTAATTGTGATCGATAAAGAATTCGAAGAGTTGTGTACTTCTTTTGCTCGTAATGTACATGGGGGCAGATTTACAAGTTCCTTGAGCCACTATTGTGTCACTTTTACCATGGGAAAAGTGACGCAAAAGTGCGCAAGGGGCTTGTAAATCTGCTCCACAGTTGTCTCAGTTTGCTTTCCCCTCTGTCATGTAGAGGATCCTGGGTAAATATAACGGTTTCTGTACAGCCAATACCTTTCAACCCTACCCCCAAACTGCTTACTGCCTGTTACCATAGTAACAGTTTATGGAACACTTATGTGAGCACACAGGTCACAAGTTCACCACACAATGTTGCTAATCCAAACAGTAATTGTGCTGGAGTTTTTAAATCTTTCCATAGGAACTGTTAATCGCAGCAACAGACTCTGGTAAAGAGCTGGTAAAGAGTTAGCCTCAGTATTATACTTCAAGTTTTAAACATCATTTGTACTTTTTATTGTTTAATGTTCTCTAAGCCTATGAATATCACACTAAATAATAGTGAAATGTTGTCAGAAAAAGAAGACGTATACACTTTTTTAAAATTAACTTTTATTACAACAAAAATAAATAACTAGTAATGTAACTTTAACATAACAATATAATAAATAAATAACCTGAAACGTAACTTTCACATAATAATATAATAAGCAAAATGTGAGATGGACTAAAATGGTTGTAGGGTAGGTAACCTGCAAAACAAAAATGAAAATAAGTGTTTAAATTTAGATCGATGTGACTGAATGAGGTCAAAGATCACAAATTAACATAACACTTGGCAATATTGGTTATTTGCCCGTGTGCAGTGTGCCTGATACAACCCACCCCTCTCATAGGCCCACGTTGAAGAGGTGACTGTAGGGAAGTATATATTGCGTTAGATTTTCAGTATGGTCCAGCAGGTATTTAAAATGATTCAGAGTTGAGACAGAATTGGGTGAGAGATCACATCATTATGCAGGACAATATTGTTTATTTGCAATGTATTTAATTGGGGCATTGTGTATCTAGGCCGCTCTGCTTACCTTTTGTAAACACTATGTTCAACAGAACTCACAACTTGAGTTCTGCTGTGTTTCTACACTGCAGACTGTATTAAATTCAACCTTGATGTATTTATCTGCAGAGTGGACAGCAGCGTCCATAACTTGAAAAGAGAAAGAGAAACAATGTGAGAGAGAGAGAGAGAAAGAAAGAAAAAATGACATTGAAAGTGTGAGAGAGAGAAAGTAATAGATGGAGCAGGATAGGTACTATTAATACTGAAGAAAATCTTTGTAGCTCACCTTTTTGCCTACGTTGTGTGTCCAAGCATGTGTCGGTTCATAGTGCATCCTCAAGTTTAGTGATCTGAAAGATAGTATAGAGTTAGTGTTAGATCTGAGGGTCTCTAGTTGGCAATGGTATACACATTTGTTCAAATAGGGACCCTTACTTCTAAGTCAGGATAAGTGGATTACACGCCTTAGTAACCCCTGCTCACCCCCTTGGTAGCTTGGCAGGAGCAGACAGGATTATCTCAGAGGCAGTGTGTTAAGCATTTGTGAATATACACATAATACAGTAAAACACTACAGATGGACACAACACAGGTTTTATAAAAATAAATATTCTTTATTTAAACTTAAACACAAGAACACCAACGACAAAAATCCACAATACTACACTTTTTTATTTTTATTGTTCAAAACTGTTTTATTGCAAGTGAAATACAGTACACCGCTATTTCGCCTACAACCCTGAGGCCGGCAGCAAATCAACCAGATCCAAAACGTGTCAGTCAACAGTATAACACAGCCTTGAAACCGACAACCCGGAGGTCCGGTGGCATTTAGTATATGACAGTTCGATAGGCCATGCACCGTAGATATGATAAATCTGACTTTATAGTACAGTAGAACATTTTCCATTATTTCATACAAAACTTATGTAGGGTGACCTACAACTATAGAAAAACTATCACTGCATCACAACATTCACAACATTCTTACTCCTCCGGTGTGATTTGTGCTTCCTGGGATTCTTACCTGCCATCCGTGAGGAGCCAGACTCGTGCTGTGTGCTTCCCTGCATTTCCTGCATTCCCTGCAACTGTTCGCGACACCCGCTCCGCGGGTGCCGCTCACCGCCTTCTTGCCCCGTCCTCCCTGGTGTGAGCGGCTCCACAGTCGGTGGAGAGCAACGCGCTCCCAGGTTGAGGCTAAATTCAGCAGATTGTGCGTGGAGCCTACCGGGGGACTGCGAGGTCCAGCAGCCTCAGCTGCACACAGCTGCTGCCTCTTCCCCCGGCGGCCACGCCCCCAGCCTCCTCCTTCTTTGCTGGCCTCAGCTCTACCGCGACGCGGGACGCGCGCGGGGCAACGGCCGGGGCGAAGACCGGGCAAAGAGCGGGCCGTTTAAGGCCGTTCAAGGACGGCAGAGGACGGCCCAGGCCCTGAATCCCTGTCTCATCGCCCTGAAACCACCATCCAGGTAGGCCGGCTGCCATCCAATCTTCTTCGAGGCTACTGCCATTCAATATCTGGTATAGCATTTTTCATCTTCAAAGTCAATCATGCGGCATAAAACAAGAAGCTGCACCAAAAAAGCTACGGAGGTAGCGCTAGTGACTGGTCCCATTGACCTTTTTATCTCTCGGGTAAATGAGACAATTGACAAGAGCATTGTACTTCTAGAGAAAAGAGTCTCCCTTGACCTAATGAATGCCAAGCGTTCTTCCCTGGGTTCTCTTGCTAACGCAAATTCACCTCTTCAGCAAGCTTCCAACAATTGCTCCTTGCCATTGACCACTATAGGCACTATCACAGTACCGAGTGCTGTCGACCTGTCAGTTTCCTGCTCGGAGTCGGACCCGTCCTTTGTGGATTTGGAGGCGACCCCAGATCTAGAAGCCTGTCAGTCTCCTGGAGAGGTGGAGCCGAGCATGGACGATCTAGCTGCCAAGTCGACCCCTCATGTGCCTAGCGATCCCAGGGGAAAGGCTGATCTTATTCCCATAAAAGTGGTAAACAAATTTGTAAATAAGGAGTCCAAACCTAAGGAGAAGGATAAAGCCAAAATTAGTAATCACAATTTGGTAACACCTATCCCACATACAGCGCCAGGCATCCCATGCTGGGTTGATAATATGGTCACGGACCTTAAGCATGATCTTGAAGCTACAATAGCGGCCCATATTAAACCCTTGATTTCTAAACTTGATAGGTTAACATCGCTCATTAATACCAAATGGCCCAATAAAATTAATGAGCTTGGGCCTGTTCAGCAACAGGGGTATAGAGAACCGCCATCTAATTCCCAACAGTCAGCCAGGGTCACTAAGCCCATAACTGATAAAGCGAAAATCCTTCCACCTCCTAAGGACCAAGCTGTATCATACTCTCCCCACCTAGGGATTAACCCTGCTCAACCGCCACTTATTTCCAATGCAAAAGCGGTGAGCAACTCTTCATCTGTGCAGCAATTAGCCGTTGGTACTAAATCTAACACCTCCCAAACTACGGTTCCCAATAGTAAACCTACGAATACTCTAGCCTCTGACCCCACAAATAACTCTGAAGCCCCTAAACCAAGGCAGCCTCGCTTCAAGTCTATTAACCTGCCACCAGAAGTTTCTCCTTTTGTGGTTGTGTTAACTGCTGTCCCCCCTCTGAAGGAAGGAGCTAAAGAGACTTATGTGGAGTTAAGAAATAAATGTGCTCAGTGGCTCCAAATTCATAAACCCTTGCCTAGTAGTATGAGTGGGGAGATTCTAACTGTACGGAGAGGTGATTGGGTGGGTAGGAGTAAGAAAACAATACCAGGGGATGTAATTACTGTTAATTTTAGGGATGTGGGGGCTGCGACCTTTATTTGTAAATCACCTAATAGTGGTCCTGCCACCCAGATCAAACCACTCCCCTTATCTCACTTCCTTCCCCACTTGACAAAACCCAATTTCCATCGGCCAGCTAATCCAATTAATCAAGGGCTTGCACGTCCCCCTCAATATGTCCCTAACCACGGGCGACAGCCGTTTAACTTTCCACCCTTTGTCCCGTACCATGCTGGTCCCCAGTGGCAGCAACCTCTCCCCTCTGTACCGCCCTTTTTCCATTCTACTGAGCAGTGGCAGCAACTTCCCCAGCAACCATCCATTGCCAATCATTATTGGCAACAGCCATGGCAGGACCCGTCTCCATCCCCGTCCTTTAACCCCTCCTATACACAGTTTGCCCATCCCAATAGGTACTGTGTATTGGATGAGGTTGATTGACTTTCTTTTGAGGGAGGTTTAGTCACTAACCTCCCTCATGTAAATGAGGGAAAAAAGGATGCATCGTTGGGTACATTTCTCCCTACAAACTTAGAGGTGTCATCACCTATATCAGTTAGGGACAGTGCAGATTTATCTAACCCTCGATGTATTGCGGTTCCTGCCGGAAACCCAGTGCATGGCGAGTTAAAAATCCTTAGCTGGAACCTTGCTGGGATTTCAAGGAAGCTGGGCCTCCCGGAGTGGAATGCCCTGGTTGATGCCCACAATATCTGCATATTTCAAGAGACATGGGCTATCGAGCCACTGCATAGGGTGGGGTTTGTCACTCTTTTTGTACCAGCAGTAAAAACCAAGGCGGGGAAGGGACGGCCATCGGGGGGGCTTATTATCTGGATAAGTATCCTGCTTAATTGCAGAATAACTACTAAGAAGGCAGGAACTCCGGATATTCTTGGTGTCTCCCTATTGGGTCTACGGGGAAGTATAACCGTTGACCTTTACAATGTTTATATTAGGGAAACAAAAAATGGGTGTATTTCACCCACAATGAAGGAGCTTGATGTTCAGCTGGGAGAGCAGAGTGGTTGTGGACATATCCTAATAGCAGGGGATTTTAATTGTACATATGAACCACTCCCCTTAGAAGGAATTCCAGATTTAGGAGAAGAGGACAGCAGATGGGGTATCCCTATTCTCTCTATCCCACCCATTAAGCGCTGGACTCGCAGTGCAATCCATCTCAATGCATTTACATTGGAGTTTGGATTAAGAGCTGCTAATGGTCGCACTCGATCTGATCTCCAGGGTGCGCCCACATTCAACAGGGTTGGCCAATGCACTCGGATTGACTATATCCTGCTGGATAGGGCCCTCTGGAGTTATGTTAACGATATGGTTATTACCAATACCGTAGAGAGCGACCATAACCCACTCTCCTTATCCTTAAAAAATCCTTGGAACATTGAAGCACTGCCAGTCTCTCTTGGCCGCCCACAGGGGATTACCGTCGCTACTTGTGGCAGGCGTCTAAAGTGGAGTAAGTTTATGTGCAATACCGACAAACTATCCACAATAGACGAAGTGGTTAAGGGCATGCAAGCTGAAATTGGCTCTATTAATCTGACCATAGCAGCAGACAAGGTCACCGCTGTTTTTGAAGCTGCTATAAAAACTATTGGGGACCTCTTTTGGGTACAATTGCCAGTGGGGAAACAGAAACCTAAACCAAAAGGCACACATGATTGGTATTCGGCAAATTGCAGGAAGGCCAAATCACGCTTAATAGAGGCAGTTAAAGGGAAGTCTCTCCCTCTAATCCAAATTGCCAGAAGAGACCACAAAAAGGCTTTACTGGTAGCAAAAAGGGAGTGGGAGGATAACTATTGGCTAACCCTTAAGGAAGCCAGCACGAAAAAAGACTCTAAATCCTTCTGGGACACCATAAGGGCGCGAAACAGACCGGATATTGACCTCGTAACCTGCAATATTCCGGGTCAGGTATGGGAGGTTCATTTTTCCAAACTGTATTCCTGCCATGACGATATGAATGGAAGAGGGTCTGTCCATTCCTCTCCTCATGTTGACTATTCCCTTTTCCCTGGCGATCCCGATTTTACACTGAAGGAAGTAGAATATGCTATTAACTCCATCATTCCACAAAAAGCTGCAGGACCAGATGGCATCCCTGGGGATCTGCTAAAAGCTGATGGTGCTAATTGGGGTAAATTAATCCACTCCCTCCTCTTTGCCATCTGTAGGGGTGCCCCCATTCCTGTCTCTTGGAAGGGGGCAGAGGTGGTTCCCATCCACAAGAAAGGCCCTAGGGATGATCCGTCCAATTATAGGCCGATTAGCTTACTGGATGTAAGCCAAAAAGTTGTCGGTAAAGTCATTCTACTCAGGATACTCAACTGGGTGGATGAAAACAAAATACTTACCGATTTTCAGGCCGGCTTTAGAGTAGGCACTGGAACGATAGAGCAGGCCTTTAGGCTTATGATGATCCACTGGAAGGTGGTAGTGATAGGCAAGGGCAGTCTTTATCTCGCGTTTATCGATTTAAAGACTGCCTTTGACCTCGTCCCCAGGGACTCGCTATGGAGGGTTCTGGCCAACATGGGGCTCCCACAGTACTTATTGTCCCTATTAGTTAGGCTCCATCAAGACAGCTTTGCCCAAATCAGGTGGGGTTCCGGAGGGGAGAAAACAGGCTGTATTCCGGTCAAGAGAGGGGTCCGCCAGGGATGTGTTCTGGCTCCCACCCTTTTCTCCCTGTACATTAATGGGGTGGTGGAGCACTTACTTAAATCTCCATCTGACGAACCATCCCTGGGGGGGGTACGTATACCGACCCTCCTCTTCGCGGACGACACGCTCCTAATCTCCAAAACCCCTATGGGACTACAGAAACTCTTGGATAACTTCCAATCCTTTTGTACCGATCGAGGCTTGGTCATAAACACCAATAAAACAAAATACCTCGTCCTTAATCCCCCTAAACAGAAAGTGCGCCCCCCTACTTTAAACACCGAATCCCTGGAAAGGGTGAAAGAATTTGATTATTTAGGGATACGCATTTCCGACAAAATGGATTGGACTCCCCATCTAGATAAGATGCTGCTGAATCATAAAAGGATCACAGGTGCCCTATTAAGGGAGCAACGTTCCAGTTTGTTCAAACCAATAGGAACAGTCCTAGAGATCTATGCCGCCAAAGGTGTCAGCTCTGCGCTTTATGGAGCTGAACTTTGGGGCTTCGCATCTTCTCAAGCACTGCAAAAATCTGAGAATAAATTCTGTAGGCAAATAATGTCCCTCCCTCAAAGTACCCCCCTTTTGCCCTTATTTATGGACCTTGGCTGTACCCAGATCGGCGAAATTGCGAAATTTCGCCCTCTCCTATTATGGGCCCGCATTTGGCGGGTAGAGGAACTTAGTGCCTACGCCAGAAGTTTGGAAGAAATAATGGAGTCACCACACTGGGCCAGAGTCAAATGGTTAACTGATATGAAAAATCTATTGTCAAATTTGGGCCTATCAGACTCTTGGTCCAGCAGAACCTCTCCTCCAAAACAAGTTCTTAAAAACCTCTTTCGGGATTGGGCTTGCTCCCAAAGGCATTCTAGTCCATCCATTGGCAGACTCACAGAGGATTTTTTGATGTTTAAAGATTGTCCCAGGCAAGAACCCTATCTAGACACAATCGGGAAACCTTTTGCCCGGTCTTTGTATTTTAAATTCAGAACGGGTACTCTTCCACTGAACACTTTTACCAAAACATGGAAATCCTGTACAGACAAAACTGACCTGTGTCCATCATGTTCAGCCCAACCAGAGACATTAGCTCATTTTTTATTTGTCTGCAAGGAATATGCCAATCCAAGAAGGGTGTGGCTGAAGAACTTGTGTCGGCAACTTGGAACTAGGAGCCATGTTGAGGCAACCAGGATACTTGTTTCGGATAGTTATGTACCCTATGCTTGTGCCCTAGCAAAATTTCTATTTTGGGCTTGGGCTATTCGAGCCAGAAAGCTTAAATATTCTGTTTAATTTTTTCTTAAACAATATTTATTCTAGTAAATGCTGTACTTCTTGTTATCAACTGGACATGTATCATTAATTTTATTATTACTTTTAAACTGCTTTTATGATAATGACATTTTATCGAAATAAAGCTTTTTGACTTTGACTTTGACTTTGATTTGTTTTGTGGTGTGTAGCACATAACTCGCCTTCTTTACGCATCTGCCAGCCTAACTATCCCTCCAACTCTGCCCCCGTTGCTGGTTGCTCTCTCCCCTTTAAGTATTCAACCAGGTACATCCAATAGTCCCGAGGCCTTGAGCCGGTAGGTAGTTCCTCCTCATAAGTATTCAGTGTATCCTTGCAATACGTTAAATCTGTTAACCAGTCTTTCAGCCTGGGACATCTTCTGCTGTCCCAATGCAGCGATACTCTGCGCTTTGCCATCAATAATGCTATCACACAGTATTTACGCTTGGTCGCGCGCACAGTTGGAACTAGGCCCAGGATACATACCCTCGCTGAACATTTTATGGGCATGGCCAACATGACTCCCAGCGCCCCCATCACCTCCTCCCAATAGTCAGCTACCTTGGGGCAGTTCCATGCTAGATGCAAAAAATCAGCCTCCTCCATTCTACATCTCTTACATCTTGAATCTTCCCTCAGCCCACATTTATGTAATCTGCTTGGTGTGTGGTAGGTTTGGTGAAGGTATTTATAATGGATTATCCTTAGGTTCCCATTTGGGGTTAACATGTCAGTAAGCATGCATGCCCTAGCCCAGTCTTCCGTGGAAATTGGGTCATCCAGTACCGAATTCCATTTAATCCTAACGTGGTCAGTGTCGCAGGCTATGTCATCCTGCAGTCTGGCATACAGTCGAGAGACTATATGGGCCGCCGTGGGTGTCGTCAGCAGATACTGTAGTGAGGACAGAGGACTAGGTTCGTCAGGATACCCCTTGTACAGTCCCTTTATCGCTCTCTGCAATCTATAATAAGTGAATGTGAAGAGTGCTGACTGATTGCTAATGTATGTCAGAGAGTCCAGTGTTTTGAAGTGCCCATCTTCATAAAGATCTCCCAGTTAGTCTATTCCAGCTTGTTGCAGGAGTGTCATGCCTATTGTTTCTTGCGTAACTGAGAGTTCAGGGTGGTGCGCCAGGGGTAATTCAGGTGCATACAGTGGGAGTTTACCCGCTTTTTTACCCATTAAGTGCCAGGCCTCGTTAGTAGTGTCTATTGTATTGATATCATTTGCGTGCAGAGGAGGGCGTTTGTGCAGTAATATGGAGGGTAATGGGATGGGGTGTGCGTCACCCGCTTCAATCGCTACATGTGACATGAAAGGTATTTCGTGGTACCAGAAGAAGACGAACTGTGCTTGTGCACATAGATAATACAAATAGAGGTCAGGGACTTTGAACCCGACCTGCGCATACGGTAATGTAAGTGTTCTAAGCCGTATCCTAGCCTGTTTCCCTGCCCAAATAAGGTTCAGCACCAATTTATTTATATTGCGGAAAACTGCAGTTGGCGGCTTGATCGGGATGTTGTTAAACAGGTAAAGGAATTTGAGTAGTATTACCATTTTTACTATCGCAGTCCTATCTGCTAGCGAGAGTGGCAGTTTGTTCCATCTTTTTATCTTCTCCTCCAAGTCCAAAATCACCCTACCATAATTTGTGCGGATTACCAGTTCAGGGTCACGATGATAGCATTTTCCCAGATATCTTGTGGGTTCATCCTGCCACTCCAATGGGTATTCTAACTGAAAGGGGATCGTGTTATCAGTCAATGCTAGCACCTGAGATTTGGCCCAATTAATTTGTAGGCCAGAATGCTGCCCGAACTTAATGTACTCTCTCAATAGGGGGTTAAGGTTTTGGGCGGGGTCTCTTACGTAAAGTACCATATCGTCCGCGTAAAGCGATATGTGTAATGGCCTCGTCGGGAACTGTAGTGCTGAGTAGTGGTGATGCTGTCTGATTTTGCAAGCCAGTGGCTCCAGCACCAGCGCAAATAGCAGAGGGGACAGAGGGCATCCCTGCCTTGTCCCTCTCCCTATTTCGATGGGGTCCGATAAAAATCCGTTTACCCTTATTCTAGCCGATAGACCTGTGTAAAGTAGTGATATCCATTGTGTAAACATTATGGGAAACCCCATGCATCTCAAAACTGCTTGTAAATATTCCCACCCAATCACGTTGAAAGCTTTCGCGGCATCCAGTAGGATTGCCGCTGCTTTGGTTTCAGGCGTTAAGTAATGCGAGAGTGCGAATAGTGTTCTTGTATTATGCGTCGTTGACCGTTCATGTATGAACCCTGATTGGTCGGGCCTTATTAGGGCAGGCATCAGAGGTTTAAGCCTCGCAGCCAGCAGACTGGCAAGAATTTTAACGTCTACATTGATAAGTGATCGAGGCCTGTATGAATCACAAAGGTCAGAGTCCTTCCCTGGCTTAAGTAATGTTATAAGCATCGCCTCACGTAAAGACTCTGGGAGGATTTGTTTCTCATGAGCCTCTCCATACATTTCTACTAGATGTGGGGCTAACTGATCCGCGAAGGCCTTGTAAAATTCCCCAGTGAAGCCATCTGGCCCCGGCGCTTTTCCATTTGGGAGCGCCCTAATGACCTCGGTCACATCTTCCACCGTGATTGGACTGGATAAGTATGCTCTATGTCCATCAGACAGCCATGCCATCTCGACATCTGCCATATAGTCTAGTATGGCATCAGGTAATACAGAGGGTTGCGCCTCATATAGTCGTCCATATGTTTTTCGAAATTCTTCCAATATCCCTCGCATGTCATACCTATTTGTCCCCGCTTCATCTCGGACTGTGTGAATGTGCTGTGGAGCGCGACCTGTACATATTTTTTTGAGCCAATGCCCTCCCAGGCCTCCCTCCTTCGCCATATGTTCTGGCAACACCACGTTTGGATATGTATTTTAGTTCTGCGGTGGCATATTCCTGATGCTCCATTAAGGTCTGTTTGATATCGCCTAGTATAGTGGCATTTTGTGGATGTTCATATTGTAACTCCAGATCTTTTAATTTGGATTCCCTCATTTTTATTTGTTGCCTTATGTCCCTCAGTATTCCCGCTGTAGTACTAATACACTTCCCTCGTATCGTAGCTTTAAATGCTTCCCACAAAATCCCTTTGTCCTCCATCGTGGGAGAATTGAGGAGAAAATATTCTTCTATGTCTTTGTGGAGTGTCTCAGTGTATACAGTGTCGTGTAATGCTGTCGTGTTAAATCGCCAAGCGAAGGGCGGTGGCGTATAGTTCGGCAGCTGTAGCGATAGTAATACAGGATTATGGTCGGAAAGTGTGCACGGTAAGTGCTTGATGTCTGTCGCCCACAACGACACGTCCCTCGATCCCAACCAGTAGTCAATTCTAGACCAGCTATTATGTACCGCCGACACGTGAGTAGCTGTTGTGTCCCCTGGATGCCGAGTTCTCCAAATATCCCTTAGGTGAAGCTCTTCTATAGCGTCTAGCAATTCAGCACGCGCCTGTTTGTGCGTTTCCACAGTGTTCGGTGATCTGTCCACCCCATCTTGTAAGGCAACGTTGAAATCACCACCCCATATTACGTGTGGAATCTGTAGGTCGGAGATAATGTGCCATAGTTTAGTGTAAAAAGTGGGGTCATCTATGTTTGGCCCATAAACGTTGATGAGTGCAATAGATTGATGTCTCAGTAATCCAATCGCTACTACATATCTGCCTTCTGGATCTTTTATCACTTTCGATACTTGGAAGTTAAGCCCCTTTCGGACGAATATGCTAACTCCCCTGGCATAGGATGAATAATTAGCGCTATGTACGGATTCCGCCCATCTACACCCTATGTTTGTTGTGGCGTGTGCCGCAATGTGCGTTTCCTGGAGAAAAGCAATATCTATTTTATGTCTGGTGAGGTATGCAAAGATTAATCGTATTTTCTTGGGGTGATTCATTCCCCTTACATTCCAGGTGAGGAGATTCAGGTTAGCGTCTTTCCTAACATCAATGTGTGCCTCTACCACCTCTCAATTTCTCCGTGCCTTGTTTCATGTGCGTTGTGCAGTTCGGCCGTATGCCGGTTGTATGTATAGCTACCATCACCGTCATATAACGCAGTTCGGAGTTCGCAATGTTTCTCAGATACAGTGAATTGTATACAACTTCCCCAACTGTTTTCAGTTTCCCCCCCACGCACTTCAGCAACCCAATTCTGCCAAAGCCAATACCCCAACTCGGATAACTTTTGAAACCAACATTTATCGGGGGACACCCAAGTTGGGGGTCCACCAGGTTCACACGTCTGCATCCACATACGTGGATGTGGACGGGTAGACTACCGCATCACATTAATCAACATTTTTTCTATCAACATGCCCATCAACCGTTCCACCTTTTTGCATCATGTTATTGCACATGTTATTGCCATACACTGTTTCCCATCCTACCACGCTCAGGGCGCACTCATATAGTTCGCTGCAGTGCGGCTCGTCCATAGCATGATATTGTCTCTCAGTCATCTTGTCGTACACAGATTATACTACTCTAGTTCAGATTAGGCTCATGTCCCTCACCCTTTCGTGTTCCATGCAGAATGGAGCCAACTCCGCCAAGTAGTTTGCTAATGTTCGCGACCAGTCTTATCGATCACTCAGCACTTGCCAGAGCATTCATGCTTGAACTACTATATATAGGTATCAGGTATAACTGAGGACAGTAAAGTTCCGCTTGTGTCGATATATTCTAGATGCCCATCACAGTTTAAACATGTCATTCACACAGTACCTCTTGTTCCTTAGCGTCCTCCGCCAACACAGTGCCTCTTAGCTCTCGTCTTCCTGTCGCTCTCCTCGCTCCGGCGTTTTCCTCCTCTTTATCAGCTTTTTAATAAATTCATTATCCGCTTGTGGTGTTACCAAAATCGTGGATCTGCCCTCGTGATTGATTTTGAGTTTCGCTGGACATAGCATAGAATATTCCACACCCAGGTCTCTTAGCTTCTTTTTTGCCGTTTGGAACTCTTTGCGTGCTTGCTGCACGGTCATGGTGTGGTCCGGGTAAAAGTCGAGTTTGTTTCCTTGGTGGGTGATGTTTCCTTTTTCCCGCGCCTTTCGTAGTACCATGTCTCTGTCCCTGTAGTTTAGGAGACGCGCTATTATGATGCGTGGGGCCGCTCCCGGCTTTGGGGGTGGTGCCAGTGAACGGTGGGCTCGTTCCACCAGGAACACCGCAGAAAAGGCATCCTCCCCGAAGAGTCCTTTTAGTAGGTTCTCCACATACAGTTACATTTTTCCGGTGTTTGTCGTCTCCGGCAGTCCCGCTATGCGAATGTTGTTGCGGCGGGACCGCACTTCTAAATCCTCAGTCTTATTGCGCAGGGTGTCCAACGCTTTCTCCATGGCGGTGCAGGATTTTGCTGTTGTGCTAGAGACGTCTTCTACAGCCGAAATCCTTGTTTCGGCCTCCACCAGTCTCTCCCCATGCTTGTCCATTTTTGCGGCCATGTGGTCGACCCTCTGTGTGAGAGTGTCTAGTTTGCCGTTCATTTCCTGCAGGCTGCACTGTATTGCCCTCAGAATTCCCTCCATTTCAGTGCTCTCAGCAGTCTCAGGGTCAGCGTCCGTTTCGGATCCTCCAGTCGCTCCTCTGCTCTGTTTCTTGGCTTCGAATTGTAGTTTCGTTTCCTGTTTTTTGGGTGTTTCGGGTTTGCCCATACCGCCGGTCATCCCTGGTGATCCGCGGTTGGTACGCTGCAGCGTTTGGGCGGCGTGAGTCTTCCTGGTCACCGTTGACATTCCCCGACAGTGAGGCCTGTGGTTACTTAAAAAGCAGCTGTGTTCCCTCTAATATCCGATTACGTTAGAAGTTCCCTGTGTAGTTTGCTACCCAGAATAACAGGCAGTCTGTTCGTAACGTCTCCGCGGCGATTCCCACCTTTACGGCTTCAATGAGACGCGTCTCCTCTCACAGGTGGCTCGCACCGGCAGATCACAATCCAGCAGCACCTCCTGAGTTGTGTATATAGGAACTCCTTGAGCGGCGGGGGCAGCAAGTTAGTAGTGCGTCATTTCCCTTGCAAGTCGCATAGTTTTCCACTTATGCTGTTTGTACTGGTGTTAACATCTCACACAGTGGGACGTGGTCTATCTCTCCACTTCCAGACTGTCCCAAGCATACCTTGCGCTCCGCAATGCGGGTTTGGATTGGCACCACCTCTACGGCCGTTAATCCGCGCTTCTGGCACTACAGCAGCACGATATCGTGCGTCCTAGTTTCCGTCATGCTTTGCAAATCAGCCGGCATCTGCGCCTCCCTTCGAGCCACAGACGTTTCAGGGAGGGTAGCGGACCGTTTAAAGTTAGTATCGGCGCCGGGCAATGAACCTCCTCAGTCCAGTGCGTTTCACGCTGGCCGCCATTTTGCGTGTGGTGGAACGCATACCGTAAAGTACTTACAGGTCGTAGTGTGTTAGGTCTGCACCGGCTCTCCTGCACTGCGCTGTCGCCGGTCGTGTTGCGCAGCTCCGCCGGTGTCCCGAGGGCTCACAAATCAACTGGATGCCGTCCTCCCGGTCGTCTTTCGCCGGTCAGGGTCTCCGCCATTTTGGCAATGCATCCGACGCTCGCACCAAGTACTTTTGATTACACAACTGTTAGGGGTTTTGGAGCATGCAAGTCACTTGCTAGGGACTCCCCATGTGTTCCAACGGCAGATGCAGCGGCCTCCGTCCGTTTTCAAGCCGTTGACAGTGCGCTGGCAGGGTCAGCAGTCTCCCGTCCGGCGGAGCTGACTCAGGAGCCAGCCATCGCGCAGTGCGCCCTCTAGCGCCCCCCACAATACTACACTTAAGATTGCTTTAAAGAAGATCAAAGTTACTTACTTCAAGTTGATGATGAATGCGACAAAGTTCTCAACAAAGTACCTGGATCCGTAACGCAAAGTAAACAAAAGGCTTGCAAAAGGGGAGATCGGTCGGTTCCGTGATCCGGGGGAGATGATGCGTCATACCTCAATGCTTGCGCAGAGTTGGGGATGCGTCATAATCCTTACCGGTATGGAGGTGATGCGTAGATTCTCAGCCTGCGGGCCCATTGCGGTGTGCAAGATGGTGCCTTGATGCGATGCGATGATCCGGTTGCAATGTGAGAAGAGGGCGCCCTTGATGCGGCAATGCGATGGCTTAGACGCCCTGGCAGCCTTGCGACTTTGGAGCTGAGACAGGCCCTGCGACATGCTTCTCAGGTGATGCGATGGCGACTTTCTCGATGGCGTCACGCTTCTCTGGTGATGCGACAGCAGGCAGCTTCGATGAACACATGCTTCCAGGGAGATGCGGCGAAGGCTCGCATCTCCGGCGATGCGACGATTTCAGCTGCGGTGGCGACACGCTTCCTCTGGATGCGTCGCGCTTCCAGCTCCCAGCGACACGCAAATGTCTGTAGATAGAATTCCCAGCAAGGAAATTCACAGGGGGAGCTGGAGATAAAGTCTTTTGTCCCTGAGACTTCAGCAGGAAGCAAGCACAGTTCAAGCCCTTGGAGAATATTCTGTAAATGATGAAAGTCCTTAAAAAGTTCCTTCTCCTTTCCTTGGCAATGAAGCAACCCTCGCAGGCCAACCCAGCAAACAGCACATATTAGCAGAGGGGCTTTAAAACTCCTGCAGCTTCCTTGGTTCTTCTCCTTGGCATAAGGTTCCTTATTCCAGAAGTGATCTAATTTCTTGGGATCAGAATCCCAATATTTATACCCCAAAATCCTTTGTTCTCTGAAGGCAGAGAAGTTTCTGACTAGTCCAAACCAGTTCCTGAGCACTTTGTTTACATGACTCTCTCCTTCCTTTCACTGTGCAGGGCAGAGACATCAACCGCGCCACAGGAGGGGGAGCCAGCACAGGGGAGGAAAGGCACAACTCTGGAGCACTTTGTTGATAAGATTCCTTCTCTCCTTTCACAGTGCAGGGCAGAGACATCCGACAAGCAACAGGAGGTGTAGCCAGCATTGTAGAGGGAAAGCCCAGCCCTATTCAGGTCCCAGGTGCAACTCCTCCCTCCCATCTAGATGCAGAACTCTCTATTCACCACTGGGTTGCCCCAGCCTGTCTCCTGGAATACCCCAGCCCTGTCACTCACAAATCCAGACAAGGAATAAACAACCTAGAAGAGGCAGGCCTGGACAGTTAGGCAACAAAATACCTACTTTCTAAAAGTGGTATTTTCAAACACAGAATATTAAAACCAACTTTACTAAAAGATGTATTTTATTATTCTGAGTTCAGGCATACTAAATTTGAATTTCACCATGTTCCCTGAGTCAGTTAGGATTATAAGAATGTAATAATTTAACTGCCCATTCTAGCCTATGGAGAACAGGTGCGCAGTGATACTCGTGGTTTTAATCATCACGAGAGACGGACTTTTGACCAATTATAAAAACTTTCCTGCTATAGGAAAAAAAAACAAATGCAATAAGATGTGGTATATAGGACTGCGTACGCCTAAATTGCTGCGTCGCCTTTTTGTATCCAGTATTCTGCACCCCATCTACTCCTTCCGCTGCGCACCCAGGCCTCACTGCTCAACTTTTCACGGACCGGGGAAGTTCTACATCATGCAGTCCCGCTCTGCCACCATGAAGTCTCAGATTTGGTGCTGAGTCTTGATATCACTATGGCAAAGGACATACTCGTGCACCTATCTTCATCGCAGGTTCCTCACCCGCTCAGTCCTTGCGGTACTACTAACTCAGTGACCAAATTGGCATCGCACATGGTAGTGGGCCCCCCTGTTTGTTAATTCAGGCCTACATGAGACGTTCGAACCACTAGGACAGGCCATCACCACACTTGCGATTGGAGCAACTCTAAAATGGCGTAAAGCACGTGCGCGTCGTCTTTTTTATTGGTAGGGTCACATGTGTGGTGACGCATGTGCTGTATGGGTGTGGTGTGGGTGTATACCACCCATGAGGGAGTGTGTGTGTGCCATTCTGACAACTAGCCCTGGAAGTAAGAAATCACTACCATGGAAATCTGGGCCATGTAGCGTTGTTGTGTTTTCCTGGTAGCGTAAGCGGAGTGGTCTGGACTGACGTATGCCAGTGCTGCGCGAGGCTGTCAATGATGACTCCGGGGCTATAGGCGTGGTTCCATCGTGAGCTACATGAGAAATCAACTGATTCAGATGTCTGTGTTGTAGTGCTGCCATCACCCGGGTCTTAAACGCAAATGTGTCATTATGTGTGTAAAGTCCCACAACATGGCAACATGGAAGGTACGGGGTATTACTGACCCTATATTCATCCATAGTTGCACACATAAAAGATGGTGGACATGACACATTTCTGCGAATATGAATGTTTGTTGTACATTCAGTGGAGTGTTGTAGTTGTAGTAATACAGTGCTGTGAAAGCTTTAGGTTGCAGTTTTTGGCACATGAAGGGCAGTTATACGTATGTGGTCATTCAGGTATACTGTCAAACTTGGTGCTGGAAATGAGTGTTCGAGGCGCATCCACATCCTGTTATTGTAGAGAAATGATGTAATCTACGTGTGCCTGAAAATGTACTGTAAATACGGTGCTCATGTAAATTGCTGTTATAGTTTTGGGTCGACTTCGCGCTATATAAATATGCTAAAAAAAAACGAGAAATAGCACACACTTATAAATTTACTATACATTTTCTTTGCAGTATTGTAATGATCCAGTTTGTACATTCATATTTGCAGAATGAGCGAGAGAAAGTTGTATAATCTAATTTTTTGTTACTGGCAGAGGTAAGATGGTTGCCTACGCTGTTTGTAGTACAATATAATGTGGTAGGACACAGGAGAAGCATTTTAAAAAATATAATAAATACTCAGACACAGATAGATAGTTGAAGTGGGTATGGACACGTGAGCTCGACTCTATTTTTTTACGTTGCTGTTGGTAACAAGTAGAATAGTAATCATGATATCATACGCAGATATTTCAATCATAAACGGTTTATGACTTCTGCAGTACAAAGGTAGGCGAAATAATCGACAGAAGATTCTATCGTAAAGGGTTTATGAGTTGTGGTGCAATAAGGTAGGGTTGGTTTATGTAGAACCTGCGATGATGCGTGTTTCAGGCAGACCGCACTGGTAAAAATGTCTTTTGGCTACTGAATTTTGCCTTAAAAAGGCCACGTGGCGATTATTTATGATGCACTGGGTTAGTGGTACGTATGGTGTTCATCGTGTTGCCTACTGGACTGCATCATCTGGAATCACAACTGAAATACAAGATGAAACATGTATGGAATACATTGTCGAAATATGTATGTTTCAGTGACATTATAGTTAAAGTTGTGACCTGTGCTGTACGCAGTGTAGACTACCATTGAGTGTTCCTTTGCACTTGCAGCGTGAATTTTGTTTTTCAACTAAACCTAGAACTGATATAAAAGAAGTTTTTTAAGGAAGGCTACTAAAGAATATTGTGTAGGTTTGAGGGATGTTATACTTTGTTTGGTACTGCACTCTATAAATAATGAATGAAGAGTCAGTTTAATTCTGCCTGAATACAGCCATGTGGCGATGAATTATGGTGCAATGAGTTAGTAGTACCTTTGGGACTGAGCGTGTATGTAACCTGTGATGATGCGTGGTCCGGCAGGCGGCACTAGGGGTCATTTTTTTGACTACTGAATTTTGCCTTAATAAAGCCTTGTGGCAATTATTTATGGTGTACTGAGTTAGTAGTACGTCTGGTGTTTAGCATTTGCTCAGCCTGCGATGACGCGTGGTCTGAACGGGCTGCACTCAAAGCATTGACTGTTGCATACTGGACTGCATGTACTTTGAGGGGGAAAAAAAAGTACCATCGATGGTTATAAATTCTTCAGTAACAATTTGATCAGAATCAGATGATTCTTCCAGTGGTGTAGCCATTTTTATATCCCAAAAATAAATTCAGGTTTCCAATGAAGAAAAAGTGAGGTTCAAACTGTGACCTATGCTGTCCGCAGTGTAGCCTGTCTTTAAGTGTGCCTTTACACTTGCAACGTGAATTTTATTATTCAACTAGATCTATAAATTATGTAAAAGAAGTTTTTGAAGGAAGCATACTAGGGGGATATTGTATAGGTTTGATAGGTGTTATACTTAGTTTGGTATTGTACTCTGCAAATAATGAATCAACAGTCTCTTTAATTGTGAGCTCTGATGACCGCAGTGTAGGCACGAGGCCGCGGTTAGCAAGAGCCCATGGCCACATGGGGTGAGTAGAAATGCACAGTATTGGTAATTTAGATTGTGTGCAGCCAGCAATGATAAGTGGTGCACTGAGTTAGTGACACCTGAAACAACTAGGTTCTGTGGAACCTGCGATGATGCGTGGTCCGGGCTGGCTGTACTGATAGTAATGTTTTTTGTCTTGTGAATTCTGCCTTAGGAAGGCCACTTGGCAATGATTTTTGGTGCACTGAGTTAGTAGTATCTTTGGCGCTTAGCGTGTACGTACCCTGCTATGATGCGTGGTCGGGGGAGGCACAGTAATTGGAGTAATGTCTTTTGTCGATTGAATTCTGTATGAATTCTATTTAAAAGTGATAGTATGCCTGACTGTGACATAAAACTGTTCACTCTTTTTGCAATGATTTATGGAGCGCTGAGCTAGTAGTATCTTTGGTGCTGAGCTTGTACGTAGCCTGCAATTATGCGTGGTCCAGGGGGGCCACACTGGGAGCAATGTTTTTTGCCTAGTGAATTCTGCCTGCATAAGGCCACGGGGAGATGACTTGTGGTGCAGTGAGTTAGTGGTACCTGAAAAACTCAGTGTGTGCGCACCCTACGATGATTTGTGGTTCAGGCGCGTCGCACTGGTACAATGCCTGTTGCCTACTGGAGTGTGTCATGTGCAATCGCCATTCCACCTGAATCGTGAGCCATCGCAAAGTAGATCGAAGGCAGTAGTCCGCACAGACATTGAGGAATGTTTTTTGTCACATCGTTTAACAAAATCTGAGGACATAGAGTACAATTGTGTCTGCCTTAAATAAATGAAGGCTTAATTCAATGCTGTTCGTAGTGTAGATCCAAATCTAAATTCAAGTTGTGAACCCTGCTATTCTCACTGTTTATCGAAGGCAGTAGTCAGCACAGACATCAAGAAAATATTTTTGTTGTATCCTTTTACAAAATCTGAGGACATAGAGTACAATTATGTCTGCCTTAAATAAAACAAGGCTGAATTTCATGCTGTCCGTAGTGTACATCCAAAGCTGAATTCAAATTGTGAACCCTGCTGTCCGCACTGTAGATGAAAAGCAGTAGTCAGCATAGATATCGACAAATGATTTTTGTCACTTTTTTAACAAATTCTAAATACATACAGTACAATTGTCTCTGCCTTAAATAAATCAAGGCTGAATTTACTACTGTCCGAGTGTAGATGCAAAGCTGAATTCAAGTTGTGAACCCTGCTGTCCGCAGTGTAGATCGAAGCCAATAGTTGTCACAGTCATCGAGGAATGCTTTTTTGTCACATACCTTAAAAAAATCTGAGTACACAGTATAATTGTCTTTGCCTTAAATAAATCGAGACTGAATTCAATGTTGTCTGTAGTGCTGATGCGAAATTGGTATCAAGTAGTAAGCTCTGTTGATCGCAGTGTACATTTGAAGGCAGTAGTCAGTACAGACATTGAGGAATGTTTTTGTCGCATCCTTTAACAAAATTGTCTCTGCCTTACATAAATCAAGGCTAACTTCAATGCTGTCCGTAGTGTAGATGCAAAGCTGAGTTCAAATTGTGAACCCTGCACTCCGCAGTGTAGATGTAAGGCAGTAGTCAACACAAACATCGAGGAATGCTTTTTGTCACACACTTTAAGAAAATCTGAGGGCTGAGTACAATTGTCTCTGCCTTAAATAAATCGAGACTGAATTCAATGTTGTCTGTAATTCTGATGCCAAACTGGTATCAAGTTGTAAACTCAACTGACCGCACTGTAGATCGAAAGCAGTACTCAGCACAGATATCGACGAATAATTTTTGTCACTTATTTTAACAAAGTCTGATGACATAGAGTACAATTGTCTCTTCCTTACATGAATCAAGGCTAACTTCAATACTATGTGTAGTGTAGATCCAAAGCTGAATGCAAGTTGTGAACACTGCTGTACGCAGTGTAGATCGAAGGCAGTAGTCGATACAGACATATGTATGCGGTGCTGTGGCGCTGAGTTCACAATGGGCCTGTATCAAGGAGGCACGTGGTCATGGCGGAAGGTACGTGGCAGGGTGAGGACCTTCCCTGTGGCATACTCTTTTCTCTTTGCAGAAGTGAACCACGCCCAAGGCGTAGGCTAAATATTTATAGTCTTACGCTGGAGTTGCGTACGTTGGACCAGCCCACTCCGCTTCTGCTTCAAGGGGGCGGAGACAACACAGCTACATGACCGAGATATTCCCCAGTGTCTGAGATAATATGGTTGTGTCCACTGTGCAGTACTCGACACGTATCAATAGTGTATCTACACACGGAAAAGTTTTTGGTGTGTATAGTGAGTTGTGTATAGCATACCACCGGTAGTGTTAGGATTGTGTACATTATTGTTGATATGTAAGTTCCTTCCCTTATACATAGTTGATTGCCACATCTCTGAACATTGAGCTAGTGTGCTGTCGAGGGGATATATTACTTTGGGAAGGTCCGTTGTCCTGTTTTGCGCTGCCTCTGAGGTAGTAGAGGGGGAGGGGTCAGGAGGGGTGGTTGTAGTGGTGGTGGCACTAGGTGTTGTGATTTTGTTGGGTGTTGAAAGTGCATAATTAGTACTTCTATTACATATTTGTCTTTATATATGGGTGTGAGTTGGATGTCATTCACGCAGTACATACTCCACGTCCTTACACTAGTTAAATGTTGATATTAATTAATTTGTTAGTGGTTAGTGAAACTATTACCTGTTTTTTTAGGTAGCATTGCAGATTTGGCTTGTTGTTGAAAATATGAGGAAGTTGTGTTTTTTGTTTTTTTACAAAGGGAACGCCTAGTTTGTATATCCATAATGTTAGTTGTGATTCTGGTTTGAGGCGATTTTCTTGGAGGAAGGAATACATTGAAGAATGGTAATATTTGCAGATTTTACGGCGTTGAGACTGGGATGATAATTAAAAAAAATTGAAAAAAACAGATATGCTTAATGAACATTATAATTAGCCATATATCAGTGTGGTGTGGAGCTATGTTTAGAAGCAGGGCCCGTGTGCTGCCTACTAACATTATTAGGTACTCCTGCTCCTGCCACAGCAATCAATGTATTTGTAATTTTGACTATGTCGCAGGAACAGGAGAACTTCATAATGTGAGTAGGCAGCACACAGGCCCCGCTTCTAAACATAGCCCTACACCACACTGATATATGCCATTATGTTATCAATGTCCCTAATAAGTAGGGTATATGAATGACTTTGTTTGTTGCACCCTAACTGTTTATTTTACTGTTGTGATATTTGATGAAGTACTCAGCTATAGCTCATATTGTCATTGTAAGAAATTGGGTTGTTGGTTGACTGGGTGAACTACATTAACCTATTCTTAATCCTGGGTAGTTTGGCATAAACAGCACTCAGGGTTGTTTTAGAGGCAATTCATTATGCAGCACACAAACAGTAATAAAGTGAAAACACAACACAAGAAAAAACTCAACCCAGTTTAGAAAAATAGCATCAATTTTAATAAATTATTCGACACCAAAATGACAAACATTCTATCAGTAGAATGGGAGTTCAGAATTTTTAAAGGTTTTAGTTAAAAAATTAGCTCCTAAAAGATCAAAGCACCATCCACAAACACCCAGTTGTACAAGAGCAGGACAAAGTAAAAATATATATATCCGAAGGAGTGTGTCTCAGATACAAGAAGTTCATTGGACCCTGTCAGCGCTTGATCCAGTGAC